>NW_010522820.1:11195-55556 GCF_000687285.1 Phaethon lepturus
CCTCCTTGTCTGACATACCTTCTCACCTTTTATTTGCCTAACATCCAGCCCAAGCATCAAGCTTGGCTGTAGATTATCCCCATACAAATATTACACTTTTATTGCAGATAGCACACATGACATAGTGATAATGCTATATTTTATGTTGCATACTGTTAAAGACACGTTTCTTTAAAATAATTATGTTGGAAGTATGTTTGTCATTTAAATTCACATAGCATGTTTACATTGTACTGTTTAATCCACAAAAAAGGAAGATAAATTCTACAGAAACAACATAGTAATGACAACAACTACTGCGCCACGAAGAAGCTTGCTTCCATTTGCTGATAGATTAATTAGTCTTTTACTGCCTTTTGCCTCCTTGCTAAACTAACAGCAGTATCCCAAGGTAATCTTTGTTGGCCCAAGGGTAATTATAAAGAACAAGAATCCTTTGACACCAAAATCTAAGACGATATTATCATTAAAGCCATATAAGACTTGTCTAAATTTTAGTTTTAACAAGCAGTGCTTTCCACTGATGTATTTCCTTTCATAGATTATATAAATTATAATCAGATTTTCATGGAAGTTCTAATACATTATTAAGACTTTGCCAATAAAACACCTAAATAGCAGCCACCAGTCTAGGTGAAATAACTCGGCCCTGCAGGGAAGAAATAGAAACAGTGCTGGATCATTCTAACAAACAATTATGTTTTTATTATAATTGAAGCTGACATGCAGTCCAGTAATAGTTTCCTGTTTTTCAGTTTTAAAACACTTCACCTAAATAAAACCATGTCAAATATGCTTAAGCTATTTATACTGTTCTAGTCACATTAAGTCTGTTAAACTATGCTTTCATAAACATAACTGTTACTGCACAGCAGACAAAACTAATGATGTTGTCTTCTTTACTCAGTTGATGCATACAGACAAGTGCTACCTTTCTACTTGTGTTTTCATTACATAGCAGCGCAAAACCAGTGACTACTGTATAAACCAAGTATAATTTATTCCAGTGTCTGTGAATTAATAGCAGTGGATAGTAAAATGAGTGCCATAATATGAACAAAATATCAAATGTATCAGCTCTAAATTCATTGCCAAGTAAAATGAAGGATACCAGATGCATAGCTCAAACAGCAGCATTAAGGTTACCATTTATTACATCTCTCTGCTCTAAAACAGCTACATGAATATTAGCTTTGTCAGTGGTCAGTAAACTATCTCTCACCAATATTTTATCATCCCAATGGTTCGTCAAAGCTGATTTTTGTTGCTGAGTAGTCAGTTACGTTATTATACCTTTTCGCCAAGGCTTCCAGATGGCCCAGCTTCTCCAGGTAAGCCAGCTGATCCCTGTACAAAAAGTAAACAGACTTTTATTAGTACAGTGTCCATATTAGTTCGTGGTTGGCAGGTCCCCAGCAACCCAGCAGTGGAGCACAGCACATTTCTTCATCCTGGAGAACCACTGGTCTATTTGTATAAGTGCTCCTGTGAGGAAGTGATGACTGCACAAGCTAGCCTGGCTTACAATCCATACAGGAGGATCACTGCATCTAGACATACCAACAGTAAATGGCTACTGCTTGAAAAGAAATGACATTAATTTAATCATCGTACTGTGCTACCACCTAAGGTCTGCCCCTCGTCTCAGTCTTGCAGTGCTAGAAGCTTTAGAAACATACAATTAAAGGTGATAATTGCTCTGCTAGTGCTTCAGTCTGACCACAAATTTCAAGGGGAATAAACTCAGTGGAACAAAGCAAAAGCAGTCAAAACAAGAATTATATTGTATCAGGTGTTGTCAGACTTTTCCCTTTAGATATTGTAGCCCCAAATGCCTTTGAAGTTGGGGATCAGAGCTTGGGAGTCCTTTTAAAAATGAAATAACCCTCTCCTGAGGCTCTCCCACAAATTTCCACTGGATAGAACAAGTACCACCATATGGAATAGGAGATATGAAAGGAAGTAATTTTAAAAAGTTTATTCCGGCTTGCAAATGAATAGAAAAAAAATAATTACAGTGCAAGGCCCCAGTTGAGAAAAGTATGAAACAGTGAGCTTAAGGAAAAAGCAATAGGTGCCCAGAGTACATTGCATGACTGCTCATGAAAGATGGCAGAAACGTATAAGCTCCTAGTGGCATAATACAAAACTGTACCATGTCTGTAATGCTTTAAAAAGCAAAACTTATTTTAAAATGGCAATTCACACATTGGCATCACTATTTCTACATGTGTAGGAATGTACTAGCTTAAGTAGCACTACACTGGCACTTCAGTGAGATTTTTTTTCTAAAAGTGTTACTTCTGAGCTCACTAGACAGCTCATATTCCTTTCAAGAGCCTAGTAGCAGTTTATTCCACAGAAATAGTATCATAGCAGAAAGACAACATTCCAGCCTGAGATCTCTGCCTTTCAAAAAAAACCCAACGCAACATTTTTTTAGCTTTTACCTGTATAACTTCAATAGAGTTCAGCCTCAAGTACTTTAACATAACAGATGCAAAGTAACTAAGGCTTTATGATGGCTCCTTATTTTCTTGGACAGCTAGCTCCTCGAGAAATGTCATTGTTTAAATATATTGCAATAAGCCATTGATACAGCTGCCTTTGAGGCTGACAATACTGGCACAAACTACTTTCTGGAAGAGGCTAAAGAGATAAACAGGCATCTCTATGGCTGCTGAACTGCTGTATTATGTGTGAGAACTTGCGTATTATATGTCAGTTCTGAGACATCTCTTGGCAGCAGCCAAAGGTTTGTTCTGGTGATACTGGCACAAAGGCAATGCCCAGACGTCACTGGCAGGAATGAGGGACTTTTGGCGATCTCTGAGAACGAGAGCTACCACTGCTACCAGTCATGGCCAACAGTGGGCATCAGCACCAGGCAGAAATCTGTGAGACAAAGAATTACCCTGTACTCTTGCTCATCAAGATAAGGGGTGTGGAGGTATGGTTTCAAAAGGCTAAAGACTAATCACTTTGATTCTCTTATTCCCAAAACGACAGAAGATGTAATCAGAGACAAGATGCAACTCAGACCTATTCTGCTTCCCCAGAGACACTCCTGGTCTCCCAGCCAATGCTACCCTGTTTACAGGACTGAAGACACTAATTAGAAAGATCAGTAGCTGTGCCTTGCACCAGCAGTGAACCATTTACTATACAGCCTCTGATCAAGTCCCCTTTTTAATTCAAAAGTATTGTCTTTCTGTGTTGCTCTGGTCTGAAAGAGAAGGGATGACTAGGAAGCAGTGGTTGTGAACGTGCTGTTTTAGTACCCAGCATATTAGGTCTAGTCTACAGCAGCTTCCAGAGCAAGGACAAAAGTTGGCTATTAAGTAGCAAGTTTCCTAGACACAGGTTGCCCCTCAGAAGAAAGTAGTTAAGAGAAGAAAACTTGCATTAAACACAGTAGAAGAAGAAAGTGGATTTTTGTTGATATAAAAGACGGAAAGCAAAACAATAGTCAAGATGACAAGAAGAACTGAAGCCAGTGAAATGGTAAAGGCAACAGGGACTTTAAGAGGAATGAAGAGGAAAGAAGTTTATGACAGGTTAAATAAGTCCTCTTCCACTCCTCCATCCAAAACAGAGGGCAAGTGTCTGAGACTGAGATAAAGCTAGGGCAGGTATGTGCAGAGGCAAGAGAGGGAAAAAAGCTTACTTAAGAATATAATTTTGGTCCTTAAAACAATTAGTAGCATGCAGTGAAGAGAAAACGCAATCAGGGAGCAAAACGTCTTGTTCCATCAGTACATTAACCATAAAGTACTGTTTTCCTTATGGACTTTCTCAAAAATCACATGGCTCCTTAAATCCCAGATGTGGACTGGTTTATTATAGAGACCAGCCACTAAGACTGGATTAAGGTTTCAAGTCTCTCTCCTTCTTATGTAAGAGGATGAACAGAGTCCAAAGCAGGTTTCTTGAGTCAGTGTCTTCCAGCATCCCTTCAATCCTTCAGGGAGCAGTGGTGGATTCCAAAAACCAAATTGTATGTATTAGGCAACAGAAAAGTAAAGAAAAAAAACCCTGAAATATTTTTAAAAAATCATGATGGTTTTAAACCTTATTATAAAAATAGTCATAAACTTTCATTTACAAGGATTTGTGTAAAACTCTCCAGTGACAATAACAGCATTTTAGAAACCTTTTTGACAGGAGTATTTTTACAGAAAATTAATGAGACCAGTTCTCCCAACTAACACATGCCTGAGAAAGACAAAAATATCTTGCCAGGGCATATGCTCTGTGTTAGAAACTGGACTGTAGTTGAGTAATTGAAAACACATTGTATATTTAATTCAAACCCAAGGATGGAGTAATCCATTGAAAAGCTTGGTAGTGAGAAATGAATATTCAGCTGATTCCAAACATTCCTGTGGAAGCAGTTACCTGTCAGGTTGCATACCTATATATAACACGTTCTTCTGTGTTAACCAAAAATTTTCCAATCCAATGTTACTTAGAATTCAACATTTTCAAACATTTTTGTTCAGTATCATTTAATGAGATAACACAGATGATTTTAAAATATTATCTTGCCACGTTAACATTTTTCTATGAACACTTTTTGGTATTTCCAATTAATTTTCATTAAAATTTTCCTGAATCTGTGCTGAATCATTTCACTCCAGATACAGCATTCAGCAATATCATAATCTCTGCCTGCTCATTAAGATTTCCACTTAAACATTTCTTTAAGACCCCATCAAGCTTCATACTTTGTGAAGGACTTTATACGTTTTGGCACAGTACTCAAAAAAACCCAAAATGAACCGACATTTACGTTTGATTTTAACAGATGAAAATTTACTTGAGGATCCTGGAAGATTCAAAGCAACTGCTTATGTTAAAAAGACAACCAAGGGTGAGGGACAGGAGGAGGAGGAAAAGTGGACGCTTTAACAATCAGCTTCTACTGGGTAATGTTTCATACCCAGCTGATAGATAGAAAAATACCTCTACAACTCATAATACAATAAAAATGAAGTTCTCAGAAATAAATATGAATCTAAGCTCAGTTTTGCTAGTCAGACATAATGGTACTTACAAATATTTTTAAACCAATGCATCTGGACCCTGGTATCACAGGCAGTAATACTGCACCTGTACATGCATGCTTCTAACAGATGTGACCCAGATTAGGCCTGGACGAAAATTAGGAAGAAAGCATGATAAAGGGTTTACACTGGCTGCTATTCGGGCTTCATATCATCTGCAGTCGAACAAAAGGTAGTTGATCTGTGAGAAAGAAGGTGCCATGGACAGCTGATACCTGCTCTGGAATAAAAAGCCCTGCTAGTAATAGATTTCTGGGTGAATTTGTATCAGATTAGTGCTTTTGTGCAACTCCGGTTTTGATATGACCAAAAATAGTATATTGCTGAACCACAGACAGGCTTTTGAAACCCAAGACTTTCAGTAGAGCCTTTGTGTAGAACATTTGCTTACTACTGTACCAGTACCAGGTATGAACTCAATGGAGCAGCTGTTAGTATCCTGCACTTAGAGGTAAGAGTAACCTGAGTTTTAAAGAAAGCCCTGTGTCTAGACCACTGGGAAACAGGAACAATTTTAAAGGATGTATTTTCTCAGAGATAGGAGAAACTCTAGTAATTTGGGTTATTTGAAAAGCTAAATAAAGAATATAAAGCAAGCTGATGCCAGTTTGCTTACAGTTTACTGTAAAAATTGAACTGTAAGTTCAATTACTTAATTAGTTACTTTTGAATGCCTTAGTGAGTAATACCTCATTTGCCCTCTAATGGCACTTTAGTTTGAATTATGAAAACGCACGAGTAGACTAGAAAATGGCCCCATATCAGACCTTGGCATCTGAGGAGCTCTTGGCTGACAGCTGTGCAAAACGCTGTATGTATGCCACAAAGTCATCCTGGCTTTTGGTTGTGTGGTCCTTTTTTATTATTCAAGCTGGTGGTTCTACCTCTAAACTTTAGAAACTATTTCCCACCTCATAACCACAATACTAAAAATGTTACAAAGTGACCATAAGATCTGTAGCTGCTTTACCCAGGATTGCATTGGAAGGTGTGGTATTTGAAAGGCAGATGCTGTTTTCTTCTTTTTGACACTGAGATCTGGCCATTTGACAGCCAGATCATCGGCGTTTTCTGTCTGTTGAGAAAGTTAATCGGTAGTCAACCAGAGGCGATAATCTGAGTGCAAATCTGTGCTTTGTTACTGCCAGTGGAGGAGGTGAGTGAAAGCAGAGACGTACCACATTTGTACCTCACAGCTAGTATTTCACTCAATTTTTTTAAAGGACTCCAAACTGCAACTACCTGAATATTTGAAAGGCAAAGTATACTGGCACCATTGCTTTAATCTACAGCAGTTTTAGGAAAGAAATAAATGGGTTAAATTTTGCTTCCAGTAACACCAGTGTAAAGTAGGGTAATTCTGTTTGATAGTGTTATGCAGAGAAACACACACATTTAAAGGAAGCTAGCTTACAAAATGGCAGCAGGATGTACCCACTGGCAAAACCTTGGAAGCCAAATTGCAGATGCCATGTGCAGATACTATTCATCTACATTTTTCTTCCCAAACCACTATGGTACATGAAATACATCAGTTAAATTCAGACAGAGAGTAAAAGTGACAAACAGTGAAAAGACTGGATGTGTGCTGATACCTACACCATTACTGAGTAAGTTTAATGCATGCTGGGGCAACTTATCCTTGATTACTGCTAAAAGAGCCTTAAACATTCTCATATTTTAGTACTGCAAAATCACTTGGGCATGCAAATAAGTATGGATATAAAGCTACAGATTGGCTGGTGGGAAAACACCACCACAGCTGCAAAATAACTACTTATCAGTCAAAATCTGGCTCCCTGGAAAGGCTAAATTCCTCTCTTGGTCAGGGAAAGAGCAGAGGACTGGTACACTTTTCTTATGTTCTACCAGATCTGCAAAGGTTCCATTTGTATGTGAATCTTTTAAATGACCGTGAGAAAAGGCAGCCTGAGGTCAGTACTACAGTGGCAGTCAGGACATGGTTCCCTCGCTGGGAAGGATACTGCATTTTACACAGTCTACTTGCCCTAAGCAGCTTGGTGATGATATGAAGTGAATTGGGTGACACAAACTCCATCCAAATCCGCAGTATTTTCACTTTTCAAGTGACTATCAGAATAATGACATTTATAGAAGTTCTTAGTTTTAATTGTCAAGTTCACACTAGTAGCTTTTTGTAATCTGTGCAAAGAAAACAAATATTATTCTGAAGGTAGATCTTACTCTAGAGAGTCATATCTTGGCTAAACTGAATTAAGATAAAAGTTATTTACAATTATGCATCTAACTAGTGGCTTTTTTCCCTTGGATAACTAATATCACATGGAACGGATTATCCTTCTCTTTGAACATGATATAGGGAGTGTTGACCGACTTAAGGTGTTAGTCCTAACTTGCAAAACCATAAAGGTTGTGGGTATTCTGTGGGGTAGCATGGCAGCTGAAACTAGCTGATGAAGTGCATTACTAGCAAAAAGTCCTTCAAGAAAAATGAGCAACAGCTTGAAAAAGCTAACCTCCAGATATTGTACCCTGTTTCTCCACTCTTCTTGAGAGAAAAAGCTAGCAGCAATGATAATATATCAGTTCATCTGGGGTAAAAACAAGAAGCACAGACACAAAAATATCATTATTATTATTCACTGTAAGATCTTTATAGAATTCACATTAATCTGTATCCAACAGGTTCCTGAAAGCAGCTGAACTAGTTCATTCCTCTGAAGTCCTTGGCAATGCCCCACGCATTCACCAGTCTTTGAATTAAAAAAAAAAAAAAGGTTTTCCTCAACTGACTTTTCTTTTGGCCTATGGCTTACAATTCTCTTTTGCCTACCCCCAAAGCCCAGACTTTTCATGATAGTTCAAAAAATTCTTTCTATTGAACACCCTGAAAATATCAGTTAAAGCCCATTTAATCTTTTCTTCAAGCAAAAGGAATTGCAGCGTCCACTCTCCATGAATTAAGCATCCCTGGTGCCTAATCCAGCCAAATCTTACCTATGCAGGAGGTGTGGTAATTGCTTTATGGGAATTCTTCTCAAAAGCAACTCAACCCCTAGGCACATGGCCTGACTGCAGTGTTTTCTTGCCTTTCTACAGGCTCACCATTTTCTGCTGTTTGACATCCTGAATATCAGGGTTTTTTTCTTTGCTCAACTGTAACTTTCTATTCTTTTTAGCTTTTGGTGACAGGGGAGGGGAAGCACTTCTTATTTCAGCTTGGTTTCTCTTCTGCTGTTTCAAAACATTTCTTATTTGAAACTGGGCAAACTTGCTGACATGTAACTTTTCTGGATCTTTGAAGATTATTTTTCCAGGATTTGTGTTCATGAACTCTGCTTATTTTAGTTTGTCCTTTTAACACCAGTTGTACATGCTGCAGCTCGCAGTTCCACCCTTGTATTCTGTCTCAATATATGCAAAAATGTCAGTGATTTCTAATTCAGAAGTGTACGGGCCAAGGGCTGAATTTCTGTAATGGAGCTAGCAAGGAGAAATTGGAATTAATTTGCACTTAGTTATTCAGTGTGACCCAGTCTGGGTAAACACTAGCATTACCAAACAGTAACATAATCCTGACAAGCAACTATTTTAAGTTCAGATGAGTTCAATTTTGTGCCATAAATTTGAGAAATGAATCGTTTTCTTAAATCATCCCTGACACTTTAACACAGACAGGTCATTTGTATGAGATGTTTGAAGCTGATTTCAAATATTTGCTATCCATCACTGGAGAACATCAGATCTAAGCATACAAAATCCAGTTGCACATGTCAGCAAAGTGAGATTTTCCTCCCCCCCAACCATAAGGGCAATTTTCTCAGTAGCTGTAGTGGTTGTTTCCTTTGGCATGACTTCCAAAAGATTTTCTCTCACCAGCAGTGTAAATTTGCTCTGCCTTCTGTCCTTTACTTCGCACTATCTTAACCAAACCCTCTTCAGTTGAACCTGATGTCCTTTGCTGCAAGATAGTCAGTTAACTGCAGGACCATCTGCTGCATGTCCTTTGCTGCAAGATAGGACAACAACTCCTAACACAGTTTTGGTAGCCAGAGAAACAGTTTTTGTGTAGGACTCAGTTAAGGAGTAGCATCTGAGGTTTAATCTTAGGCACATTCCTGATCTAGTATTAAAATGTGTGTCATTTTAAGCTTATGACCACAGTAAACATTTTGTAAATTTAGTCTACTCACTTTCCACACTGGACAAACATCCAGAAATACTTTGGCAGAAATGTGCTCCAGAGAGTCAGCAGCTTCATGTGACCTAAGAAATGTTGGACAATAGAGCTTCTAGCCTATTGACAAAGCTGTATTTCAGCACATACCCCATCTTACTAGATCAAATAACCAAGCATTATGGTTCAATCTCCTGCTGTTGAAACTTCCCTCCTTGTGCACAGCTGCCATTTTCTAAGCAGATATTAAGCAGGACTTGACCTGGAAAAGCTGCTACAGAAAAGCAATAACTACTTTGGCACCTCAGGCAGCAGTGACAGATGCATTAGTCAAAGACAGAAGATAGATGATATCAAGAAAAGTAAGAAAATGGCAAGAAACAGAAGAAAAATATTGGTGCAACCCTTTGATATCAATAGCAGACACTCACATGTGCTTCATGTCATAATTTGCTATGAAATCAACATTTACAGGATATATTATTGCAAAATCACTTCTTCTGACAGCTTATTCAGGAAATGCACTAGTTTTCTTTTGGGGAACTGCAATACTGTGATAGATTCCCCACTGCTAAAAAACTGCTGTTGTATATTTCAGCCATGGGCTTAAAAGTATACGTCATATTCTGTAATTTGAAGAACTTGGTCAATAAAGATCATTAAACAACAACAATAGATGAGCCAAAGCTGGGGGTGGTGCAGCACTAAGAAACCATACACACAGAATTTTATTAGACATTGGACTTCCTATAAACTTTCTAGTAACTTCGTTTTCCCTTTGCCTTTATTATTAAATAAATTATACAGTAGTTGCACATTGTTTAATGCTATTTGTACAAATCCTCTTTGTATTTGGTGTCACCGAGCATCTGGTAACACAAACTTCACAAGGCATCAATAAGGACAGATGCTTTACTACATACTGTCTTTTGGGGTCCATCACAAAATCTGTCACAGGAGCTAGTAGCATTTGTACTTTGCTCCTGTACTTCGTATTTTGTTTTTCATCTTTTCTGTTTGTGTGTGGCATGTTTGATTCCAGAGATGTCCTGGAGCCAGCATGTATGCCACCAGAGCCAATATTGAATAGCAGAGAGTAGATTTATCTGTGAATTAAGAAGTTTGGATTCTCTCTGCACACCGAAGAAAAATTATTCGTTACAAACAGAAGCTGGTGAGAAGCCAGAAGCAAAAACTGCATCCAAAGTGTACAGAAGTGAATATTTTGCATCAGGTGTCACATCTGGAAACCCATCTGCATATAAAAAAATCATCCTCTGCGTGCTAGTACTTTTCAATTCACTTAGGAAAAGCTTAACTGTTACAGATTACAGTGGTGAATAAAATGAAGGGAGGGGATTTTGAAAGGTCTTCCTGTGAGTTCTGCTGAGTGTGTTTGAAAGGCTGTATCCTGCTCTTGGTATTTTACCGTTGGCCTTAACCAGAATATAACATATATTATCCCCCTAAAGACTATGTAGTGGGTGTTAGTCCTCTGCTGCCAGATAATACAAAGGTAATATAATAGTGTCAAGGGCCTATGAAGCTCATTTGATTAAAATGCATGTACCGGAAGCAGAAGACATTCGACAATTCACAAGTAAAAATAAAGACTGTTTATCAATAGCTTATAAATGACTTCAATTCTCAGGTATCTCATGTCATCCTTTGTCATGTGCAAATTCTCCAAACAGCAAGTGTGGGAAATGGTAATTAATGATGGGCCATAATTATCTTTCTTTATAACACTGTAAAAGGGCTGCAACATCCCCTTTTTTGGCACAAAGAATATTTTTATTATTTCATTCTTGCATCTTGTCCCTGACAGTTAGGTAGCTAGTATGATTATTTTACTAATCATCACTGCAACAAATAGTCATTGACTATATATCTGAACTAGTGAATATCACATCTGTATTAGAATGGAGCTCATTTAGTGGTGAATGATCCTATGTTCATACCAAATATCCAAGTTGTGGAAAATGTGTGCACTGAATCGAAGTTTGCTGAGGAGCAAAACAAAGCCCATGACAAATCCAGAAACTTAAGGTTAAGTTACTTAAGTAACAAGCTTCTGTGACTGTTTCACGTACTGTTATTAATGTACTGACATAAGATTGAGCTTAGCTTTGTCTTTTGTTGAGGATTTTGCTGTGTGTGGCACTGTACAGAGAGTAAATGCTGTCAATTTTCCCTAACACATTACAGGCTGAAAAACAGAATTTATGTGTAATAAAAGCTTCATTCTGCACACTGTTGGAAAGAAAAAAAAAAAGCAAGCGTAATGTTGTCAGAGAAATGCTGGTTATATGGACAGAAGATTATATTACTGTGTCCCCACACAGAGTAATTTCTGCATCTCTATAAAAACAACATAGGTGTTATGATGTCCTGCCCATTCTCCTCTACTGTGACATCCTCATTCCCTGGTACTCTTCCACATTTGCCCTAACCTTTCAGCAATATAAAAAAAAAATGAGATATGCTGGCTGACTTTTAAGTGGACCTTACGGTGTTATATGGCATTATCAGCTCCTGCCTAAGCAGATACTTTGACTGAGAGTCCAGCTTCTCAGTTCCTTTCCCTGGAGCAGAGTCTTCAGAGTGCACAGAGGAGCTGGACTTAACTTACAAGCAGTTCTGAAAACTTCAGCAGTGACCAACCATTTGATGAGCTGTCTGGGGTATGTCCACTTGATATTTTGCAGACAATGGGGACCTCACTCTGATTGCTGTCTGTAGTACAGCACTGAGCCCAAACCAGCGTATGGTATCTCTCCTTGGCATACGTTAACTCAAGAAACAAAACCAATTTAGTCATGTTCTACACAACATCTGGGTAAGTCAAGCATAGGTCAACAAGCTCGTACCTGCTCATAATCCCCAGACAAAAGTTAAAAATACAAACAGGCAGGGGATGAAATTAAACAGAGAGAATTGCAAGGCAGTATGTTTAAGTGATTATTATCAAATAAAAAAGTGCCTACAATGGAAGAACTGGGAAAGAAAATTACTTTAATAAAGAAGGATTGGAGTCTGTGGATCACAAACTGAATAACAAACTGTTGCAAAAATGGGCATGTGTATGCAAGAATATGGCTTGTAAGCAGCAATTTTTCCTTTCTCTCATCAGCCTGAACAGTTTGGGCAGTACAGATGGAGTTACAGATGTTTAGATGAATTGGAAACAGCCTACAGGAGAGTAAGAATGTGACTTGAATATCTGGAAAACATGAAAGGCTAAGTGAATTGGGACTGTTATAGCCTAAAAAGAAAGGATGATGAAGCCACACAGTAACAACCATCATCTGTAAGATGCTGTTTCCAGTAGAAGGGAGTCAGGTTACACGATTGGAAAAACTTTTTAAAAATAAAGATAGAGAAGCCCTGGGCTGCCTGCAGGTCATGTAGCCTTCATTCTTGGAGCGTTTTAATAACTGGTTATCCAAATATTTGTCAGGAGTGATATAAAGATCCTGCCTAGGCAGTAGAGGATGTGCTACGTGTCACTTCAAGGTCACCTTGAGCTCTGTGATTTTATGGAGGGCAAACAGAACAAGTCTGCAAAATACATCTCATACTAAATGTAGCCTCTCAATTTCACTGGAGAAGGATCACTCATTCATTTACTCGAACGTGCTTTGGAAGATCCCTACAACTACCTGTAATGTTCACTCAACCTATTAGGAAAAAAGCAGAATTAACTCTGGAAAACACTTAAAATGGGGAATTTCTTTAAATAGTATGATTCTGAAAGACCACAAAGGTATAGCCAACATACTACAGCTTCAAAGAAAGGTGAACTTCATCAGAAAGTTACTGCAACAAATGACTTGTTCACTCTCAAATAAACATAGAATTAAAAATAAAACCAGAAAGAGAATTCAAGCTTACTGCTTCACCAGTTTTTCCAAGGTTTCCTTGGTCTCCTTGTTCTCCCTGTTAAATGTAGAAAACAGATGATGCCGTTCATTACAAAAGTAATGTCTTTCATATGTGTATATTGAAGTCCTCTATTTTCCTAGGAGGCTTTTATTTTCTAAATTACAATTGTCTATTAAAACTTTAAAAGCTAAAATTAATCAACCAGCAAAAATTTAATTTTGTCAGTAGCTAATTTTGATTTTGTAAAAAGATGTAAGCGCTGTCCTAATGTATTTAAGGACTTGCCCACAAAAATGAAAACTATGTGTTAAGGGTTCACTAAATACATTAAGTCAGCAAATACTATAAATGAATGATTTTATTTTTATTTATATCTTCCTTTTTGCAAATTACCTTCATTATTTCACAATTGCTACAAAAGTGTGCACACTATTGATAACTTTAATTTTGTTATGAAATATTAGGAAAATTGACATTTGAATGACATCCTAACAAACTTCTCCCCCAAAAGCTTGGAACCAGCATTAAGTATTAGATTAATTAATTCTGTTCTTAATAACGCTGCAAGTCTAGAACATTTTGCTATGTATTTTACATGTGGAAGCTGAGTGTATATGCACTATTAATTATCTGGCTATGACTATAATCTCAGTGCCCTGATGAACAGTGATTTGAGTACTGTTTACTCAGATTGCTACTCAGCACTGAGAAATCTGCTGCCACAAGCTCCTCTTTCAAACTGCAGCACTTCATCTCACACCCCCTCACACCCCCAAAGTCTTGCCAGGGCAGGAACTGCCCAGGGCCCCTTATTGCTCCCAGACCCAGCCACCCTCACATCCCCAGGCAGTTAGATGTCATTTTAGCAGGTGCTGTCTTTGCTCACACATCTCTGTCTCCTAGAATTGCATCATTTCTTTCTTTTCCAAAATGGGGTCTTGCAAGAAAGCAGAATCACCAGTATGATATACATTTATATTATGTGGAAGCATGTGTACTCATATCCTTTCACTGGCATGCCACTGTATGTAGCAGTGTATAATTGTATACAGCTGACACTCCAAACATTTTATTTCATACATAAAACTATCACTTACCTTTAAACCTTCCAGTCCAGGATCACCTACATAACCTTTCTGTCCCGGCTTTCCCTAAAATAATGATTAGACTATTGTAAATATTTTATTTTTAAAAGATAATTTCATCCCAATCCCTTTATTTATCAAAATATTGCACTCAAAAATGTACGTTTTAGTAAATATTTAATACTAGCTTTTGAAGCTAGTGTATTTATAAACCCACGTTTTAAAATATACTGTGGACTATTATGGCAAATACTAGCACAGTAATCAGAATCTGTACTCACTCTCACAGCAGTTAACATGGAGGAAAAACAGACACAATCCAAGAATCAAACACATTTCAAAATTTGACTTTAAAAAACATATTAAGATGACAAAGAAAAGGCAAGGTCACGTTCTCTCCTGGCTAATTCCAGCCGAACAGGGACTCACACTAGCAATTTGATGTTTAGGCTTCAGGCACTAGTGTCGTAACTGTCCTTCCTCAACCAGACAAAATCAGCTCAAATACTCTCTCCTCTTTGTTCATCAAATTGATTATTTTAAGCCTCATCTCTCTCCACTAGCATTTTGCTGCTGATAGACCTTGTTGTTATGATACTCAGTTAATACCATATTGTTACCTGGAAGAAATACAGCAACATCAATCAGAGCAGGAGGCCATGAAGTGATGAGATCTTTGAAGCGTTTTATAAAATACATCCCTCCATCTGTTGTCACTCGCACAGACCCACAAAAGCATAAAACCCAGAATGCTCTTCTCCTGAATTTTCAATTAGATGTTTATAACTTAGTTATGTCTCACTTTTAGGAGCTCGTTTTCCCTCCAGGTATACTTTACTTCCTCTACAACATAAAACATGGCCTAACCATTTGGTTATCTGAACAGTATTGCCCTGCCTAGACAAACTTTCCCCATCTGCTCTGAGGCAAGGACTCTAGCCCAAAAATAAAGGTCCCATGGACTGGATCAGGCTCTTGAGCAAGTTGCTAGAGATCACTGAAGCTTGACAACTGGATAAAGAAAATGAATTCAATATTTTAATGATTCAGTAACAAAAAGATGCAGATTTCTGCTAAAAGGAAATTATCAGCTCTTGTTCCAGCAAACTGAATAATTGCAATCACCGGACTCTGTAATGAGAGCTTTCCTTTTCACATCAGCTGTCCTGAGACAAGAACAACTACAGCAACAGATAACAAACAGGTTTCTTAAAAAGAGATGTGATTTTTCCATTTTGCTCTTTTGCTCTGGCTGCTCTGCACCTGTGTTTCAGAGCACAACGTGTGTGTTAGTTTCTGGGCATCTAAGAAATTCTCTATATGGCTTAAAATAATATTGTCTTAGTAGGTTCCATGACTTCTCATATTAATCCTTTTTATCTCTCCCATTCTCTCTCTACCTGCCTGAGTGATTTCATTCTGACCTGCAAGTTCCAACTAATATCACTGTTTTAGGAACAGACTTTTGGTTTTGCCAATGAATTAAAACATGGCACATCCAGGAATGCAGAGAGAAAAGATCGTGAAGAGAAGTTCTGAGAAATCCAGATAAAGCAAGCCATGTTCTTCCACAAGGCGTAGCAAGAAACAAGTGATGGACTTCTGCAGGCTACTACATGCTGTTTAACTGCTTTGCTGCAAAGAACCTTAAGGTCTTTCTTGGAGCAAGACTGTAACATAAAAATGTTTTAAACAAAATTCATTGGAAGAAAACTAGTGGCCACTATTAACTACCTTAATAATTTTAGTCCTATCAGAAGTGAATTGGAGTTACAACTTGTAAAGGTTTCTTGGATGCAGTACCCCAGCCACATACTAGCTGCAAAGGACACACAACAGAAGCAAGTTGATCAGAAAATGGAACAAGTGGATTTAACTGGTAAAGCAATTTGAAACATACAGATTTGGCTTTAAACAGAAATGCAATACAGCTGTAAATTGCACATCAAGGAAAAGCCACTGATAGAACATTAAACTAGGGATGGCTGCCTTTCTGCTTGCAAACCCCTGAGAATTAGTCTTCCTTTGGGATTATTCTGCCCTGAAAATGTTGGTTTCCTAAAATATTAGCTGGAAGTTCTGCCCTTTCCTTTTAGGAAGTAGCAACCACCTGTGCTTCCTTTTACCTCACAATGGCTTGATACAGGTGTGTGTATTTTAATATGAATATCTCTCACTATCACTCTATTCCCATGCCTCCACAAGCTCCTCACATGCCTTCAGCCTACAGCAAGACATATACCACCTTCAGAAAACACTGCACTGTGGGAGTGGGGCAGCTTTGAAAGCACTTTCCTCTGTCTTCAGGAGGAACTGCTCACCTTATGACTATATATATACCAGCTTTTGTTTTGTACAGGGATCTCAAAAAGCAATCAACTCACAACAATTCCTTTTTACACTCTGTTTAAAACAACCTCCCCCCATTAGAGGCATTTTCTGCTCCAACAGTGAAGATACAAGAACATAATAAAATGCACCATTGCCTGCACTGAGCTGAGCTGCACTGACAGTTACAGTGTTAATATTTAGATAGCCTTTGAGAAAGAATTAACTGAGAGGAAACTGAATAAACACAGTCACATCTTTAATGCGGCATCTACTGTAATTTCACAGGACAAATAAAGAAATACTAAAAAAAAAAAGTCAGCTTTTTTAATTTAGAAGGATTAATTTAAGAGAATGTAAGTATTTGACTTTGGAATAGAATGGGTAGGAAGGTTTGGAAAGGAAAGAATAAAAAAAAAAAAATCAAATGGTGTGATCAGATTCAGCTCAAAAACCTCTTCCTAAATTCAAACAGGTTGAGCTCTGTGGAACCTAAGATATATCCTGAGTAAGCAGGGAAGCATCCTTAGTTTTGGCTCCAGTTCTTCTAGACATTTGGGAATTCTTTTCCAAGGTGGGACCTGGTAACTGGAGTGCAGGTTCATATTCATCTTCTGTTCCAGTAGAGGATGATGTATTTTGCTAGCAGCATTGTTCAGGTGGGACCCAGGGGTTCTTAGTTTCATGCACGTTTTTTAAAACAAATGTTAGAAACAAGTGCAGGAGTTGGTGGGGAGGAGAAAAACGAGGCAAAAACTTATGGCTGCCTGCTTGGTGCTTGCCTAAACCTGAACTGAGGGCTGAACACTTTTACCTGAAAACTACACAGTAGAAGAGATGAGGAATTCCAGAAGCAGTAGAAACATGCTCTGTTACTGTCCAAGAGAAAACTAGAACAGTTTAATAAATAATCAAAGGTCTACCATGTATCAACCTACAAGGAAAATGGAAATAAAGCCTATATAATTAGAACAAATGTGAAATTTTAATCAAGCAAGCATAATTTAAAGAGACAGATGTGTTCAGCAGCTTACTGACTCAGTCCTGCTAAACTGTAACAGATTTAACAACTTCATGATTGGGACTTTCTCTCTCTCCAATGTAATCACACAGTCTATGCTCCAAACGGGAGTGAGGAAGCAAGGACAAGCAGAGATGGGAACAGAGTTCAGAGCAGCAGTGCTAATAAGTTGGCCTGGAGCTGTGAAACAGCTGGAGCCAACAGAAGCAGTAGAATCCAGGCAAGAGCAGATGGGCCTCAAGACAAAAGGAAAAAACAGCCAAGGCTCCCCACCAAGCAAAATTCCCATTTCCCCTACGTCTCATTTCAGGAGGGGATACTAGCCAGCAAGCCACTCAAAGATGTCTGGAGACATGCTGGGGCCCACCTCAGATCCACATACTCTTCTCTGAACAACTTGTTGAGACAGAAACCAGGAAGCCATAAGACAAGCCAATGGTGTGCACATTTCCCATTGAGAGAAATCAAAACCAAAATAATTCAGGTCAAACTGACCCAAAATAGATTAAAAATAATTCAGTTTGCTAGGTTACACAGAATTTTTTCCTCTTGGGTCACTTTGACACCAGCTGATAATGGCCTGTGCATGCCCAGTGATGCAGAGAATGTGAAGGTAGGTGTCTCATTGCCCATGAGTCACCCACTGCAGCATCTTCTTTTCCAATTGCCACAGCACAACATGGGAGATGCTGTCCAGCCATGAAGACCTGTCCAAGGAGGAGACTCAAAAAGTATGATGCAGCCAAAATAAAAATTTCCATGAGGCTTTTGGCTGAATCTCAGGCAGATTAAACTGAATATTGAACGGAGTCACAAAGTGCTTTGAAATTCTGTTCAATTTTTTGCATGTTTTCCTCAGCTAAAAAAAAGGGGGGTTTTGGGTTTTGTTTCTTTTAACACCCAATCCATGTGGCAAATAAGCATTTTAATATTACTTCTAACTGAAAGCAAATTCCCAGCTTTGACTAGCTAATAAACAGGAAAAATGACATAGAAATATATCCACTCTAGAACCAGGAAACAATGGGAAAGACTTTCCCAAGTTCATGCAAGAAATGGGAAGTCATCCAAAATGAAGACCAAGCCAGTGATTACCACACACAAGCAAATCAAGTAAAGGCAGAAGATCATACTGCTTTCAACAAACTTAGCGACACTCCCACAGTGTATTCATTTTTAGCTTAGAATTCTTCTAAAGGTAAGCTTCAAGTTCACTAAAATACTCTTAGACACTAGTACATCTTTATAACTAACAAAATTCGTTGTTAGTTTTAAACTTTTATCTTTTAAAAAACGTCAGCACAAACAGCATTGTGACACTCCAGCTTTACTGTTTTCAACAACTGTCTACCAGATCAGTTTGAAAATTATTTCTTAAAGCATCAGTCCTTTATATTTCTCCTTGTGAGATGAGTCTCATGGTGGGTTCTTCCCCAATTTAAATATTTTGATATATCAGCTGGTTCAGTCCCTAGAAAGCGCATCATGGTTTTACCCATCTCAGAGGAGCATCCCATAAGCAGTCTGTTACTGACTCTTTCCTTTTCAAAAATTTTATTTTGTGCACCATGGCTGTGATTTCCTTTCAAATCCTACATTTGTCCTCTCCCAGCTCTCCTTTGAGCATGTGCTGAGGGAAGAAACATATTTATGCAGGAGATGCCATTTTAACACAGTCACTTCTCACAGTAAATTTACCTTTTAAAGCAGTACTTCTGCTGAAAAATAGTCTGCCCTAACAACATTACTTGTACTTACTCTTGGGCCGACTCCTCCAACAGGTCCAACTGGTCCTACTTCTCCCTAAAAGAAATCAGGACTTGAATATTCTTGATGCTAAGTCCAGCATCAAGCTATACTATCAGTATACCGAGCATTATAGCAATATTTTCACAACTTGAAGAGGGGAGAGACAGAGGAATTATGGGTCAACCTCTCTGTCTGCCCTGCAGTTACTCTCTTCTAGCAACATTTGACACTTCATGACTATAAAAGCAGTAGGAACATCCCTGCTTTTCTCCTCCATGTTGCTATGGCACAGCCACTAAGTTAGCCAAGCCATTTTTCCTGGATTTATCATTGTCTTTTCTCAGGGATGGAAGGAGGTTGGGGTCAAGCTTGTCAGGTGTGTAAGAGAAGAAATGAGACACTGTGCCTGTGTTGTGCAGTGCACTGATATAATTATGCATGATGGGGAACTGCAGGGTTAACTCTTCAGCATTCATTCGTTACAGTTATATTAAAGCATGGATTTGTATCAATGCCATGCCAGGATGTCATGCTGTGATCATTTTATGGTTCACTGATCCTCCTCAATACAGAATATTTTCTTCAGCTTTTGGAGGATGTGGTATACAACCTTTTCAATTACAAGCAATAGAAAACAGAGGCGTTAAGAAATCCTATCTGCAGCTTCCTGGCTTTAACTAAACAGATCATTTTGACACTGTTAGCTTTTACTCACTCAGTACCTACCATGGAAGCTCATCATTAAGCTACTTAAAAGTCTAGAGTTATATCCCCAGAATCACCGATTAAATTATTTCTAATATTAATTACTTTTAGCCTAAGAGACATGAGTTTTTGTTTTTATGATGATGAAATAAGAATACTCAATAAATTTGTAAGACAAAAAGCTGCTTTCCTCCCTTTCAATTAATAGGGGTCTAACTGCTCACTTAAGTATATCTAGGATACTGTAATTAAATTGATATATGGTTTCTATCTCCATACCACCACCCCCATCTCCTCAGTTCAACTAAAAGAACCACATCCGACTCTGGACGCATACTACCTGTGATTCCACCAAAGTAACTGAAATAAACCCTGTAGAGGATGCACAGCCCAGTAAGGCTGCTGAAACCTCTTTGTAACTCATGCCAACATGCAAAAGGAACTTGAATTTTTGCTTGACAACACCATAAGCACCTAACCACTGTTGTCTAACCCTCTTACTCCTCACAACTTTTTCTTTTAAACATAATCTCTTGATTGGATAGTTTTTCCATCTTACCTCAACTCCTTTGGGTCCTTGTGGCCCTGGAGGCCCTCGGTCACCCAGAAGTCCCTAAACATCCAAACAAACACAGTGAGAACTTATATCAGTGAACAACCAGGTTGGTCTAGTTTCTCTCTTCTTACAAATCTCAACAAAAATGCAAAACTGAGGAAGCAGACCTCATTTCTTACCATTGTTCTTAGGATTTCCCTTAGGAAGCCAGGAGAAGATGCAGCAGAATTTTAGTATCTGCTGGAAAACCGTGTATCTTACAAATTTCTACTACATAGATTTTTCTGAAGCTTTTTTCTTTTATCTTTTTGAAAAGGGAATAAGAAAATATTGGAGCTCACAAAAGAACAATTCCTCTTTTTTGAATACATAAAACACACCATCATATTAAGATTAAAGCAAAACCCATGCAACTCTTATAGAACTTTTATGTAGGTAGTCTTTAGCCTAAAATGTGATGACATCATTGCAATGAAAATGAACTACAAAGTGAATTTAAACTGCAGCTTGTCCAAAATGCCTTGTGATTTTCAGCTCTTACTTTTCTGTCAGTATTATAATAAGCTTTCCAGAGATAAAACACCTTATCCTCTACCAACTCTGAGTTTTCATGACTGCTCACACCAACATTTTCAAAACTTTGTTAAAATGACTTCACAGCTAGCAGCGTGTCGAAAATCTCGGTCATCCCAATTACAATGGTGGTAATTGGGATAAGCACTTGACCTGGCATAGGACAAAAAAAATAATCTGTGTAAACATATTATTAATGTTCTGGGAAAGTTAAGCTTAACAATATCAGATAAAGCAAGAAGAACAAAGAAACTGCCATTTAGGAGAGATACGATTAGCCTCCGAAGAAAGCAATGGTGGGAAAGTTCCAAGCGTAAGCCTTATTAATTGCTTACTAATGAAGCTGAAGTCTAGACAGAAGGTGCAGGCATTGGTCCAGTAACAGTTTACTTAGCACACAAAGTAAAATGGAACAGAAAAGAGAACAGGCCACCTCAAGGTACTGTCACAAAAGTGACAGGAGGGCTTTTAGTAGCACTACATAAGTAATAATAATTACCTAAGTAATGTTCCCGTGTAGTTAGTCACCAAAATTTTTCATTGACAGAACTGTTGTTTCATTCTAATAGCAAAGCTTGTTAAGAGATACAAGCTTTCAGTACGATGTAATTGCACAGTGGAAATGTTAGCAACACTGCTACTGTACACACCCTTCCACTGCACTTAAATGGATGTGGGAAAAAGTCCCAGACTGCAAAATTAATATTAAGACTAAATTAAATTTCTATCTCCCCTTTGAGGTTTCAGGCAACAAACAGAAAATGAAGGTAGTCATTAGACATGTGCTAAAGTATCTGGAAAAAATTGGGGGAGTCAGCAAATGGGGGTATCCTGTATTTCACATACATAACTTCCCAGTTGACCACCCCTTCCAGAAGTGGTGAAACTCCTAATAGCCACTTCTATTAAATGTGTTATCCAAACAAACATAAATGAGCAGGGGAAGGAAGTTCTCGACTACTACCATGGTGCAACACACACTGCTGGAAAGACTACAGTTGTAGTCAGCATATTCTGACCATCTTTTCCTCTCACTTTTCTTGGTTACAGAGCATAAATACTTGCAAGAATAACATAGGAAACTAAACTATTTCAGAACTTCTTAAAAACATTTTTATTTCCTTTTTTAAAATGTAAGTGTGCTTTTTTTTTTAATAAGTCGTAGATCAAGATCAAACACTTTCTAAAATACTGTTTCCAAGCTGAGTAATGTGCTGTAGACCAAATTACATAATGAATCCTTTGAACATTATTTTAGAGAGGTCAGATTTGCTGATTACTGCAATAATTTAGGGAAAATTGACAATCCAGAACTTCTACTGGTATTTAGAGATGGCTGATCACATTCACAGCTTAAAATCTCCAGCCAGAGGCTGAATTTCTCCTATGCCAACTACCAAAAAAAAATGAAAGCTTACCCTGCTTTCTTGGCTTTTAAAATGGGTATTGCTTCTGAGGAAGCATAAACAAAAACATGAGGAAAAGAGCAGCACAGTGAGAACAGTTTTCTAAAAATAAAAGCTGGAAGAAATTTTTTAAAACTGCAGTCAACACAAGACAGCTGGGAATCCCAAAAGCCAAACATTTCCAGTGTTATGCAGCCCTTATTCCCGTGGTACTAGGAGCAGGGTAAGAATTTTTCCAGTTGGGTAATCTTCCTTCTCAAATGTAAGCCATGATTTTTCCCTGATTAGGACAGGCTGTTTTTTCCCCCCTAAGACCAAATGTACTGGGGACCACTGAATATTGTTCAGCTATATAATTTCTGTATCAAAGGAATACAGAGTCTTAAACTTTGTAGGCTACCTTTTAGTACTTTTTTGCTGGAATCCGTGAAAAGGCAATAGATCAGTAATATGTAATATATAATAAAGTATCTGGATATAATGTGGAATAATATGATCTCAGTGAAGAAACTGGACAGCAGGGATTAGATCTCAGTTACATAATTCATGTATCAGCTTGGAGGATTAAATCTGATCTGCAGTTCAAGAACTCTTGTATTTCTCCCATTTCCCCTAGACACAGTCGGGCATCAAAACATCTTTTTAAGTGCCCTGGTAATTCAGAAACACAGAAGCAACTGCCACTGCAATGGTCAGATAAACTGATTCATATGTGGCTGCTAACATTATACATACATATATACACACAATTTAGCAGAGCAATAAATCAGAACTAAAGAAAAAATCCACATCTGTCTCTGGAAATGTATTTTAACTTCTCCTCAATTTGCTGTATCAGATAATGAGTTCTCAGCCTTCCTAGTAAATCCATGTCTGGGTTATTTTGGGACAAGGCCTTTCACACAGCTGAAAGATATGAGATGCTGAAGAGATTGGCTATGGCTTTGGCAACTGGATTATTTCAGATGATGATTAACTTTGGCATGGAAGGATTGTTACAATCTTCCAGGTACAAATAAGACTGTTTCTTTAAACTTTTTGCTGCTCCCTGTCTTATGTTTTCTTGAGTAATCTGCCACAGAATTTCACAACTCTGTTGATGGGAAATCTTGTAATTTCCACCTCTGTTTATTCATGGACAACTTGTATGTTTTGTCCTTGGACCAGTGACATCATTGGTCTTGCACAGTTCTTTTGCCTTACCAATTTCAGCTCTCTGGTTTACTTAGAAAGTTCAAAAAGGCCCTTCATTTTGGTAGGATAAATAAAGTGCCTCTCAGAATACAGTCATTCAAGTATCCTTTTCTGCATCTAGTCCCACTTGATTGAGTCCTCCTAGAATACAAATGCCCAGAACTGTGTGTACTATGTAGATGAAGTCTTCTTGTGCTTTGTGCATTGCTGCATGTGTTCTAGTATTTCACTTAATTTCTAACTGTCTTATTGCGTTTTTATTTCAGAGAGATCTAGCAGTAGCTTTCCTTCTTGACAGGTGCGAAGCTCTAAGTTTACAGTAGGATTTATTGTTTCAGTCTCTGCATGCATCAGTCTGAAGTAATGGAAGTGGGATGAATTAGTACAAAGTACAGGTTTTAAGATTATCTAAGATGCTCAACTTTGTTTCATATACAAACTTCATTCCAGCATGCTTGTGCCTATTTATCAGTGAAAAAACAATGTAAGAATAGTCCCATATTATTCAATCATCTTCCTCTGGGCTAATTTCTGAGCCACCTGCACTTTTTGTACTTGTGTCTACCTTTTCCATTTTAAACAAAAATTTCCCATATGTGCTTTTATCCAAAGCTTCATTGAAAACTCTATCATGTCAATTATTGACTAAGCTTGGTCTAAAATATTAGACTACTAAAGAACAGAAGCTAAAGTAATCTGACAGTCATTTTTTTGTAGATAAATTTTATCCATTATTATGTATATAATTTTATCCATTATTTAATCTGGTGTGTGAATTCTATCAGTTTTTCCATATCTTTAGCTACTATTTCTTTCAAAATTTGTTTTAAAAATTTTGTATTACTCAGGTGAGACTATAGAGATCTGCATGCATTTTATTTAAATATAGGTGAAATATATGCTACTTTCTAGCTATGTCGTGTTTTCTGCAGATTTCCTTGCCTTAACTTGCCATTACATGCTTCCATCTAACAGAGTAATTACCCTCATAACTGCGTGGACAGCATTAAACATTAGATTAACTTTCTCATATAAATATCTGAGGCGAAATATCTGTATTTTGAGAGTAATATTATCTTCTCATAATGCCAGTGTCCATCTCTCAGAGCTTTTCTTCAGAGATTTATACTGTTTATAGTTATTATGAATAAGTTTTCATATAGTCTTACCTTAGGACCTTCAGGGCCATTTAATCCAGGTACACCAATATCTCCTGGAAAACCCTAAAGAATTTATACAGACAAATGATTTACAGCATAGGAATGTTTCCAGTGTACTTGTTTTGATTCTGTTCATTCATTTAACAAACCTGAATCACAGAAACAAGAAATAAATTTGTTCTACCATTGCCAAAATGTCAAAATCCATTAAGTTTCCTTGAAAGGACTTGGATAAGTGACATATATTAGGCAGCTTTCATTAAACTCAATTTAGCAGATGTCAGTATGGGTTTCATTTATCTTAGCATAAGACTTTTTATCCACTAAGCAACATTTGAAATTAAACTATTGGATTGGTCTTGATGCACAAAAAAACCCCCACAAAGCAGCCAGCACCAGATCCTGTACTCATGAATTCAACTATTTTTAAAAAAAAGCTTAGAGATCAGCTGAAGCTCTTTAATCCTTGGCCGCACTTTAAGGACGAGATCACTGCAAGATTAAGAAAAGGGTAGAAAGCCTTTTGCCTCCAAATCAGCAGGTACTAATCCAGGTCTAGTTGGCAGTAACTGAAGGTCACCAGCATGTAGCATTATTCAGAATATGCCTTTGTGAAATGGTGTGTGGTATAGGTCCAGCTGTTGGTAAAGAAAAAATAAATGTGCAAAGGAAGTGAATGTAGGATAAAGTAAAGCATTGGCAATTGACTCTTTAGTTAGCACAGGGCTCACTCAGTCACCTACCAAGATGGTATTTGATTTTGTTATTTTTATAAACTTCAAAATGTCCCTACATCTTGCCTATCCGAAAAAAGAAATCCTGCTACTGAAAAGTTCTTCCTCTGAGTAAAATATTTATTACTACATCTGTGCACATCCATTGCCTGACACAAGTAAAAACAAGTTTCCTTCTTCCTTAAGAGAAAATCATTGCCAATTAAAAATTACACGTATCACTCTTTGCATGCATACTTTTTCAATAATGGAAATGAAAGCATCATACACATTCTGAACAACTTAAAGAACATCTCAAAGAACTTCCAGCATGAAACTCTCTCTGGCACCCTTCCATACTAATGCAGGCTAATACATGTCATCATTAAAGCTTCAAGAGCCACTTTTTAGGTTCTCTAAGCAGAAAAAAGGTATTAAAAAAAATTACCTCACTAGGTGGACAATAATTAACCATACTTTATTCTTCCACAACAGCCGAGTTTCAAATACAGCTAATAACCATTTCTAATGATTATTCCAAATTAGCTGAGATTAATCATAAAAAACCTTACCAGAGAGGTAAAGAGAAATCATACTAAAGCAAGAGGTTTACAAGAAAATATTATTTCACCCTCAACTGCCATGCTATAATAAAATTTAAAAAGTATTTATGGCATCACTGTTCTTACTTGTAGGGCTTTCTCCTGTCTGCTTTCTATAACCTGTTCTTAACAGGATGCAGAGAGACTTATTAGTAGAGATTTAGATGGGATGCAAACTTTTTAGGTGTGTTTATATATTAAATAAAAAATAAATGTATAAAACAAAATATGAAACAGAATTATGATTTCTTTAAAAAAACGGTTTAGCACTTGAATGCTAATGAGCACTAACAGAAACCACTAAAGAGTAAAAAAGAACTGATCTTAGTTTTCAGAATAAGTAGAACAACCCTAACACACAGCATTTCACAAAACATTACGGTGGTAATTTCTTTTTGCCACAAAGCAGTAACTACTAGTAGAGCTGTGCAACAACTCCAAGATGCCTCTAGGTGGCACATAGCATATTAGTCACATGTGACCAAGGCACCCAGTCTGATGCCTGAAGTACTCTTATCAGCCTAGATTTCTGTACAGTTCATAAGAGGTATTTTTAAAAATCCTGACCACACATATAATTAAATACACTGAAGAGTTAGTCAATTCTTTTCGAAGTTGCTAACTCATCCTTTCTAATTTTAAATTTGCTTATTTACAGACATTCAATAGTTACTGAGGGGTTGGTCTGGTGGCAACTAAGCACCATGCAGCCGCTAGCTCGCCTCCCACTCCGAGGAGGGATGGGGAGAGAATTGGAGAAAAGCCTCATGGGTCGAGATAGAAACCATTTAACAGGACATGAAAGAAAGAGGAAATAATAAATAGTAGTAGCAGTAATAATAATAATAATAAAGGAATATACAAAAGCAAGCACAATGCAGCAATTGCTCACTACCCGGTGATCAATAGCCCATCTCCAAGGAGTGATTCCCGCCCCCCGGCCAATTTAGGAAGAATTGGAATTCGGTAAGAACTACAAGAAGTAAGTGTTGACAAGCACTATCACAGTTAGAACAATCATGACATTTGGAAACCTTTCCAGGCCAGGCAAAGTCTGAGGATGCGAGAGGGCTACTGGCCTGAAGCATCAACACTATAGCAATGCAGTTGAAAGTTTAAAGTCTTCACCATTTTTGACTTTGTTGTAAAGCTGAATTTAGTCTTTTCCTCTCGAGCACTACCACAGAGAAAATGCAGATGCTATGGCAGTATTAGAATACTATTTTCAAGATGTTCTCACATTAATAATCTGTGAGATAACTAATAATCCAGGACACAGATAGCCACGTAAAACAATTCCAGAAAACAAATGAACTGGAAAGGAGTTCTTAAAACGCTTCAGCAACGGTGTTTGCCATTCAGATTCTGAGTAGTGAAGTGATATACATTTCTACCTATATCTGAATTTGCCAAGAGTTATCCAGTAGCCAGCTCCCAGCGAAGCTACTACAGATTAAAAATTCATTATTCTTCTATAAGTGAAAGGCCAGAAGATCAATGTATAGTTTCCAGATGCAACATAATTTTCAGCAGAGACTGTTCGGAACAAAGCATCATTCAATATTATGACTTCTACTAAGGAAATGTGAAGTGTAGATTCTGATCTTCCCATTAGCCAGAAGCCTGGCAGCTGGCAGGTTACAAATTATTTTCAAAATCTTGCTGCAGATGTGGCCTTTTGCCAGCAAAGCACTTTAGACTTCATTCAACTGAATCACACTAGAGGTGGTGTCAGAAAAACCCGAAGCATGAGCCATCACAACACAAATGTGCTTTAACTTTGCTGGGAAAGTGTTGCTTCCTGTACTGACTACATTTAAACATAAATTTACATATATATTGCTTTCATTTTTCTATATGATTTTTAATTAACAAAAATGCAGGGATGATCAGACTGCTATTATGCCAGGGTATGTCTTTTTGTACTGAAGTCAGTGCCTCAGAGATGAGCAATCTGCCAAGGCTGTTGCCTTCCTTTTGCTTGTTTTCCTGTGTGGCTACTAACACAGGAGCAGAATATCAGAAATGTTTGGAAATTACACTTGGAAATGTCTTACATTTGCAGAATCCCACTCACTCCAAGCTGTTTCCACAGGACATTTGCCAGCATTGCAAATGGGTCACCGACCCTCAGACCCTCTAGCTCCCCAGCAGCCCTCGATGGCACTGGGACACGAGCGCTGGTACAAGGGCACCACAGAGCAAAAACCTCTCCAGGGACTGTAACGGTCCCTTCAGTTGCCAAGTTTCCTTGCTCCAATATTATTTCATTCAATCACATGCTGTGTTTCATATGAATGAGAATTTAGCATGAATTTTGAGAGGCAATACTGACTGGATACAGCTACAAGTACAACAAGAAACCTTAATAGAGCTTTATTACTAATTATTATCAAATTACAAAAGGAAGATTTCTGCATAAAACTACAATCTCTCTAAACTGAGAAAATAAGCTGTGATTTTGTATTTTCAAATAAGAAGTGTTTATTATTCTTCTGAAAGGACACCCTATACAGAGATACAATTCAATAAAAATAAAAATATATTTTTTTCTCTGCACAATTTTAGAGATGTCAGTATTCACACAGTTACAGGACTTTTCTCTTTGACATTTATACAACTGCATGACAGTGTCAATAATGTGCCAAGTACAAACAGGAAAGTAGTAAGAAAAAAAAAAGATTTGAAATGAGCTCTCAACTGTGTGTGCCAATCTATCCAAAGTTTAATGCCAGCATTTTTGAAGGGCAGAGACAAAACTTTAATTTTTTCCTACAAACCTTCAATTCTGATTTTGGAAAGTGTGGAGGAAGGAATCTAACAGTATAAATTACAACTGTACAATTGCAAGTTCTCAGAGAACAGAAAAAAGGGCAATCATGGATTACAGGATGCAATACAGGAAAGCTTTGCAATTTACTGTTGCTAAGATGTCAGTGAAATGATGCTGATGTTGCTTTGTGCTTTTGTCTAATTGCACATGGCAGACTGATTTTCTTGTGAAAGACCTAAAGTCACCAGCTCTCCAAATGTGATGCATCATCCTTTAAAGCCATCTAGTGCATCTAATTATTATAGGCAACACACATTAGAATAATTGTATTTTACAGAAAGTAGTACCTAGTGTTATCTACTTTATAGCATGAGCAAGGCCCTACACCAGCCCTTCAAAACATGTCCTTCATAAACCTGCTTGGCTGCTTGATGGCCAAGAAGGTGGCTGGTGATTCACCTGACTGACCAGCACAGCAGCACTGGCCACCAATCAACATATTAAGGACCAAGTCTCAAAGCATTCTGTAAGTCTCCAGTGTGAAAAATTAAAAGCTTTGGTAAGACCTTCAGTGCACACCCACTGTAAGGATCAGACAGTATTTCCAGAGAGATCTTGGCGCAGTTTAGTTAGAGCTACACAAGCTGTTGAACTCTTAACAGTCTCCCTGTCTGCCCTGAAGACTTCCAGTAGGCAACCCGCAAGATGCACCATGGAAGAGGTGATCTGTTGGACAATCACGGCCCAAGGAGACCTCAGCCACCTGACCAATTACTTTGAAAAAGACTCAAAAATCAAGCCAGTCATTCAACATCAACAGCTACTTTTGTGGAACTTCCCAATACATCTAATAACACTAAGCAAAGCTATCTATATTTTAAAATTTTATTCTGACTTATGGTGAAAACAAGCATCAAATGTGGGCATTTCATAAAGGGCAGAAATACCAGATTATGTATTTATTTTAAAATATTCAGGCTCATTTTTGTGTTACAAGTCCTCCAATAACAGTTAAATGACTAAGGTCTGAGGACTGGGTCTTCTTTCAGGCATGCTTCTAATGATATGACAGTGTGGTTAGGTACAGATGTAAATCATCAGGAATAACTCTGTGCATTTTGAAAGTCAAGTATTCCTAACCTTAAGCCTTAGAAAAGAGACTAGTAACTAATAGTCAGTGAAATAACCCTTGTATAAGAGGAACTTCTGTTACCTTGCACAAGGATTATCTCAATGTATGTTGCTTCTATGCTGCTAACAATGGTGTGCCCACGCAGACCACATCTAGACTAAGGCCAGACTGAAAAAGTAAGGCAGAAATTTCAAATTTCTTTGCAAGACTACTGTTTCTTCTAAGATCAACACCAAAACCCAAGAGCCAAAGCAGCGCAGGTGTTTAAAACCAAATTAAAAACATTTGAATATTAGCTTGCCTTACTCTAGACAAACTCGGAATGTTAGGAGCTAGATAATGTCCTGGTAAACCAACGCAAATCAAGTTTTGTTTATTTGCATGTCCCTTCTTTTCTAGTGAAGTCTCATGACAGCTCTGCCTGAAAAAGGAAAATCGCCAAGATAAACAAATTCTATGCCAAGTACCTATGAAGGTCTGTGGAAACAGACTAGGACCTAAGAGGCACAAACTGAAATATCATAATCACTCTGAATATAAAACACAGGAAGGTCACATGAACAAGTATTGTTCAACATTGTTAAGAAGTCAAGGTAAATTGACTATTTCTGCAAAATAAATATATATCTATTTTAAAAGATCATAAAGATGTACTTATGTCAAATAAATTCATGAAAGGACCAGTTAAAGATTTTGTGCAAAGGCAAGCAGAAAGTATAAGCAATTCTACAAGAACAGTTCTTCAGATCTATGCCAGAACATGCAATTAATTCAGCTATAAAATTGTCTTTATTCCTATATTTCCTTCAAGTCATTTGCACATAAACATTTTTTTATTTGATGCAGTATTGAAACCGAAGGCTATGTTATCACTGCATTCATGGCATTATTTACACAACTTCAAAACATCATGTGATAAGACAAAACATGCATTAAAAATAAGCAACTCAAAGCAGCCAGTGATTCACTTACAAAATACGTGCCTTTTTCACTGTTTACTATTATTTGAATATATCCTTTTCCTTTGTAATGCTATTGCCTTGAGCATGAAACATAGCAGCTGAATTCCATATGAGTACCTTCCTGAAAGAATAAGCTAACGACTTCAGATCAAAATAGTGCACAGATGAAAAAAGTTCTATTGAAGATAATGACTAATGCTCCCTCTGCTCCAGATGAAACTTATTTATTTCAGAGCATATCTGAAGGCACATCTGAAGGAAACTATCACCCTCATTCTTGGGGGATAATTAAATGTGATCCGTAGAGCAAAATTGAAGTATAAAATATTCTGAATACACATGGAAGCCTGTTAAAACCTTGCCTAATTTTATTCACATTAACAATAAGCGTTACAAACTTCATCATACACAGTAAACATGGGCATTGTGGATTAAAACAGTCAGACCAGCACTTTTCAGTTGTCATACCAATAAAATAAAGCTCCCTAGAAAGTTGAAATTTTGGCTGCTCATTTTTATATGCACGACAAAGCAGGAAAATGTGTAAACTGATGATGAAAAATATACTCCATAAAGTGCTCACTAAGGATATCCAGTGCTACATCCATGCAGAATATCCACGCATTCATGCACGTGACAGACCCTGGCTCTGTGGCAACATACCCAGAAGAGAATTTCATTTGACATTGCAGGACTTCTCCACTGAACAAATGGCCAGCGCTTGCATGGCCACCCAGAAAGCGAGCACAAGATCTCTGTCCCTCCCTCTATTCGCTCCTGCCCATCAGCACTGCAGTTCTCAAATGGAGCCTGGCTATGAGTGGGTGGCTTATTTCAACTCTGATCTGGTGTACCTAGGCTGCACAGCTGCAGAGGAAAGATTTAGGAAGCAATTCACTGCTGACCTGCATATAAAAAGCCAAAAAACCCAGGAGGATGAATGAAGCTTTTTAGGCCTGCTCCAACTATGGCGTGCAGAGATAACTATAAACTTCAGCTGCTGTAGTGCCTGATTTACAACAGTTGACACAGCAAGAAAATCAGGGATGTGACTGCTTATTCTTTATACTGGAAATTAAATACATACTCAAAGGTGTAATTGTGTCGTTTTTCAAACAGCTTGTACAAGCTTGTACCCAAAACAAGCTTGAGCATGGGGACAATCCCACTGTCTTAGTGTTGGACAAAAGGGGAGAGAGAGAGAATTTGAAGTAGGATCTGACAAGTTCTCTCACTGGGCAGACACAGCCTTGTTCCTCCCACTCACAGCAATGCCCAACAAATCCCAACATAGCCTTTTTTTTTTTTTTTTCTTTTTTAATAAAATCTTTCCTAAAAGGCATATGGTATGGGTTGTCATGTCCAGACCAAATTCAAAGTGGTCCCCTTGTAAGACACTAATTCATTACACTCTGTTGTTTCCAGCAACATTAAGGGGAACATGTACTATAGGATGTAATGTCTGTTTTCTGTATGGGGTCACGGGAAGTCTAGCCATTGAGATAATAAAAGAGGAACAAGGAAAACAGCCCTGTTTGACCTGCTAGCTGTCGGTTTTTGGAAGAATAAACACAGATATACGGCAGTAGGCTTTTCTTGTAGGAAAATCTGCACTGATTGCTCACACTTCATATATCCAATTGTGTCTAAATAGTTTCTGGCAACAACAAATAGGTAAGACAAAGTAACAGGGAGAGTAAGATACAATCTTCAGTTTTAAAGCTGTTCTTTTTTTCTTTTTATTATAAAACTTCTAGAATTTCCAATTTGTTCAAGATCCTGGTATACTGCTGTCCTATATCCCTTTTATTTCTGCTATTTGGCCATATGTTGACCATGTTTTTTATGAAGCAAAAGAAGGCAAAACTTCTTTTACTTTATTTGGACCTGTCCTGCATGACTAAGGTCAAGATAAATATTGCTTTGTAATTTTAAACCTGATATTTTGCAGATAAATATTCAAAGAAAAATACCTGTACACTTAAGTTTTAATTATCTAACATAAAGCACTTTATTTGGCTTCTAATGGCTGAAGTAATTCTGCACCCCTAAGCAAAAGGAAATGCTGAGCTTTTCAGGCAGGAAGTTTTCCCATCTGTATCTGCCCTGAAGGTACTAGCCTCAAAGGATAAATTTCTCCCCAGGCCCAAAGGAATAGCATGCCTGGGTTGGAATAAGGAATTACAAAGGACTACCAGGATAGGCGTGAGGGTCACCAGGGCACAGGCTTCAAGACCAACAATTTGATACCAACCTGCCACAGGTCTCCCTTGCTGGCAGCTATACAAAAGAGATGATGCAAGGATCTCTTTTCCTAACAGTAAACAGGCTCACAAAATATCAAATCGTGAGCCACAGAGGGAGGCAGCTGTGGTCACAGACTTTGTGCCCTTTTTCATTCTAACTGAAGGGCATGAAAATATTCTCTCGCCATTGACTAAAACATATTGGCTTATTCTGAAAAGACCATCTTGCATTGCTACAACACATTTCCCACTGAGTTATCTCTCAATGAGCGCTCATCTCCAATAAGAAAGTGTGTTCGTTAGGATTTAGAGGAGCTATAACAACAAAGTAACAAGATGCAATAATTTGTTCTTTGAGGATCAGGGGCCTTGAGCTCCCTCTCATAAAAGGTAGGAATATAAAGCCTTGGTTTGAAGAAATGCTCACAGAGTTATTGCATCTTGTAAGGCCAGAACAACCATCATTGCTAATGTGTATCTTCCAGACATATTAAACAAACAAAGAAGCATCCATTGGAGGAGGGGGATTAAAAAGAAAAATCTGCATATCTTGCTTTTATATCTCCAGCAAATACATGTCTATCTGTGTATGTCCTCTCTGTACAGTCCACAGCATGTGTCCTACAGCCCATGGTACAACTGCCAAAAAGCACCAAAATGGAACAATTCAGAGATTGACTGACTTTCTCGGTAGAATTCCATAGTACTATAGTTCTTAGGCAACTGCACTGCTAGATTCAAGTGCGTGGCAATGCTTCTTGTATTACTGTTGTTTATTCTTTGCAGTCCTTGCAAATAAAGTTATTTTGTAAGAGGTAAATAGGTAAATATGCAACCAGGCTTGTAAAATCCCATTTGTAAACATGCTGTAGAATTCACGAATGCAAGTGTGCCTGAGAAATCACATGAGCCTCATTCAAGGTGTCATTCGTTAACACCTGGGTTCAAAAGAGAGCAAATCCTAATCACATAGGCAAACGAGGCACTACTTTGTATTCAGAGATCCTGTATATTAATATCTTGCATTAAAAAAATTATGAGCTAGTACAATCTTTTGTACTTTATGGAGAATGAATTCATCAGACATGACTGAATAAAACATATTCTCTAATTCAACTAAGACAACAATCTGTTGTGAAGCAAACCCATTTACCTCTGATTTTTGTAATCTAGAACTAAATTCAATTTACCTCTATCAAGCAATTTCTTACCTCAGGTCCTGGAGGACCCAATGGTCCATGGGATCCAGAATCTCCAACTTTCCCCTTTAAAATTCGAAACAGATTTTTGATTATTATTTATTTTTTTAGCAACAGATTGTCATGAAGATTTTAAAAATGTTTATCAAAAAGAAAGCCAACAAAAGTGTTGAGATGACTTTTCCACTAAATAGGAAATTTTATAACTGCCTCTCTTTGGATTCAATTAAGACTAGTTCTTCATATCTCTTCGAAGTCACAACAAAAAATGCAAATTACATTTAGAGAAATGAAATTGAGAGTTTTGGAATGGTCCAAACAGTCATATAAAAACCCCCTTCAAATACATAGCTGCTTTCATAATAAAAACAATGTATTATTTAAAAGTCCAGGAAGTAACTATTATGGATATTGGTTTACATACTCACCTATGAAGTTTAAGAATCCAATCATGGCCAAAGAAATAGCAGTTTTGTGATTAATAATAGTAAAATTGGGTCCTGTCCACTGTTATACTGACTGCATTATATACAAATACTGACACACCTAAACACTGACCAAAATATTTCTTTAAATTATATCTGTTCTTCCATGTTTTTTAATGTTTGCTGCTGCTGCTGCCATAACTAGGTGTTCCTTGGGCAAAATTAAAACCTGACCTGGAAAATTTTTTTAATTAATTTTTAACATAAATGATTTTATTGTAAATGTATTCTACAAAGTTAAACATTATATTACTTGCAAGACTGAGGTCTCATATCTTAATATAAGTCAAGAAGTGGTCACATTCAGTTTGTGACTGTTCCACAACTGTTCAGGAATGAGCTAATTTACGTGCCTATCTTTAAATGAAAATGCTTACATCTTAAAGGCAAAAAGGCCAAGTTTTCCCATCTAAGCTTGAGCAAATTTGTGTAAGTTTTTTGCAGGATTATTGCTTATATTATAAACTCTCTGGGACAAAGAAAATATTTTTAACAAGTTTAAGGGCCTATGACATTCATGAGGTCTAAGTAGGTTTATCAAATAGTGGCTTGATTGCACATATGGAAATTGAGACTGGAGTGATTAAAAAAAAAGCAGTAGTGCTAAAAACTGGTGAGGAAAAAGCCAGGTAACCCTGTGCAATGCCTTTTCTGCCTCAACAGCAGAAGTGACAGCACTGCACAGATGCCTTTAGAGTTGCTAAAAATCAGTAAATACTGGAATTCATGACTAATCCCATCCCTAGGAGAAAATGACTGGCCATTGCTAATAAGATTTCCCACACTCTCTCCAAATCCATCTTGTCCAAATGCTCATCTTGGCAGCTCCCAAAGCCCTCAGTGTATTTGTTTCAAACATTACCAACATGTCCATTCCCCCACAAAGTGACTGTCACAGAATACCTAATATCCTAAGCACTCCTGTGTTAAAATCTGACACATATACTGATCTCTGTGATAAAATCTCACACTTAGGATCTGACTCACTCACTAACCAGTCCTGAGAAATTAAAGCAGCCTAGACCTTATTCTTTATGCGTTTTGAATTAGATAGCTTCTAGAGTATTCTGTGCAGTGTGAACACAAGATACAAAGAAGTATCAAATATAACAACATGTAGTGATATATTGAAAGCAAAAAAAAATTAAAAAAAATCAGTGTGTAAACTTACTGGAGGTCCTGGCTTTCCTCTGATCCCTGGGGGCCCTGGTAAACCAAGAGCACCCTGAAAAAAGAAAGCAATTAAATACACATGAAAATGTATTGTTATATTATGTTGGAAGCAATATGTTGCTACACTTTGCCACCTGAAACAGGCTTCAAAATAATTCTGTGGGATGAGAAATGCCTTCTAACATTCAACTTTCATCAACAGAGTTCTCACAGGATATGCTTATTTCAGTGACTTCTGATGTACAAGCCAAGTAGGAAAGAAGATACTTATTTATCTCAATTTCATGATATCAAGGAGCATGCCAGACCACGTGCAGCTGCTAACCCCTGTTGGTCCAGGTGAGCTGCAGATGAACCTCAAGGTTCAAGGGAAAAATATATTTTATAACAGTTTCTTGGCAGTTTTCAGATCATACCATAATTCTTTTCTTTTTTGATCCATCTCTGAACACACAGCAGCTAGAATTCTGCCCATGCCCTTTATTTGTCTTTGTTCACTACTTTCCACAACCAAGTTTTAATTAGCACAGCATTTCTTAAAAATATTTTAGTTCAGTGGTATCCGGTAACTTTTACTACTGCATTCTACTTTTATGCAACTGACTTGTTGCATTTTAAGAGACTTAGAAGCCTGAAATTGCACAATTGTTGCAATTGTTACTGAAATTGCACAATTTTTAAAATTTGTTTTTTAAAACAATGCAATTATAAATTACCTTGTCTCCTGGGTACCCCTGGTCTCCTGGCTCTCCTGCAAGGCCACGTTCACCCTAAACAACATATTATTTTATACAGACATATGTATGTGGCTTAAAATGGTGTAGTTATTAGAATTGGAGAATGAAAAAGATTAATTCAATATTTAGTATTTAAAATTAACAGAGATCTTGCACTGAAGCACCCCTTCCCAGAAACCCTATAGACATAGCACTGGATATTGTTAAGCCCAGTGGTAAGTGTTCTGTCCAGAAGTAAGTTTGTCTAAAGTACCAGATCATAAGACTGAAGTAATTTTAAAAAATAAAAGTCAGTAGAGAAAAGAAATCAAAAGGTAAAGGGAAGGCTTTGTCAAGTACATGATTTTGCTCAAGATTTAATGAAAGGAATCTAAAAGAACTACATATCTCTAAGATAATGGAAATATTTAAGTCACCTTATCACCTTTCAATCCAGGCTGTCCCACACTCCCTGGGAGGCCCTATTAAAATTAAAAAAAAAAAAAACAAAAATCCAATGTTCGTCTATAATTGGAAAGCAGCGTAGGCACCGGGCTGTGGGACTGTTTAGCACCTTACCGTGGGCCCTGGAATTCCTGATGGTCCACTCGGTCCTGCTGGCCCAATGCCTCCCTACGAGACAGCAAGAAAAGCAACTGCATTAAACTTTTGATGAAATGGAGCAACTTAAAGATTGGTAACAGAATGTGGCATTTTCTGCACCACAGGGAGAAACCAAAATCTTTTTCAGGCTAATTTCTTGAGGAAAAAAATATCCATATCATAAGTCCTCCACCTTTACAATTCCCAACCACACCAGCAGAAACATAAGAAACCAAATTTCCCTCTTTCCTGTAGATTATCTATTCAAGGGAAGATAGCAGTGCCTTAGGCAATGCAGAATAAGGAAGCTTTCCTTTGCACTGCAGCTGCACATTCGATGGCTGTTCGAATATTCCCTGTGTCTTTAGGGTTACATGACATCACTACTCTTTGGCTTAAAGGAATTATTCTACCATGAACAGTACCATAAAAAGTGAGTTTTGCTAGGATTTCTCATCTCTTGGACTTCTACAAGTTTTAAAAAAAGAAAAAGAGAGAGAGAGGGAGGGAGGGAGGGAGGGAGGGAGGGGTGGGATTCTTCCAAAACACCAATTGTGCAAACTTAACTTAAGTTCATACGTGCATGCTAACTTTTTCTCCTCTCATGTACGTTCAAAGCCCTTACTACATCTGTCCTTTCTGGGATTTATATGGACAGGTTTATGACTTGAAAAGTGAACCAGAAGTGAAAAACATTAAGAATCTTAAAAGATCAACACAGCAACAGCAATAACATTAATGAAAGATGGTGAGCTAAACATCAGAAATGAGTTAGCAATAGTTAAAACTATATTACAGAGGGGAAAGTCTATCTACTTTCTGCCTATTCTACCTCTGGGGAAAAAAAAAAGACAGTGTTACACCTCTGTAGCTATACAAGTATTTAGCAACAAATATGAATAGAGAAATCTTTTGCCACTTTCTGAGGGTGACATGGAAAAGATGAAATGGACACCTCCTGATTTCTAGTTCAGCAAACATTCATTATTCTCTGGTGACTCTTTCAGCAATGTTAGCAAAAACATTCTTATGCAGCCGTCATCAGACTTGTGGCTTGCTGAAGAAAAAGGAAGACTGATGACTTAGCATCTCAATGGTACTTGGTAAAGGTCTCAGGAAAATTGCCACTCCATATCACTTTAGCTTTCCATGACTGCTTAAATGATATATTCTGTCATGTTAGCTGATGCCAAGATAAATTGTTTACATTGCTGTCTCTTACTCATTCTACATATTCTAGTTCAGCAAGGCATTTCTCTATTTATATTGTACATTGAAATGCATACTTATGGTAACAATAGGATTGACTGAAAAATCACAGAGGGATACTGAGCTGGGAAATATAGCCTTCAAAAAGAAGTTCCAAAACAGTTTTACAAAATTCAGGTTGATGAAGCTCCTGTCACAGTCTCCAGAGATATTGGCTGACCTAATTAACAGCAAACAACAACACAAAAATAAAACTGAAAAATGATACCACTGATAAGAAAAGTCTTGAATTAGTAAGAATGTCAGTTTTTAAAATTGTCCTCCATCTACAACAGCCTCGCTATATTTTAGCACATGCTTATCAGTTTGGTTAAAACTTGCTGACAGATAGAAAACAAAAATTACTTCAGCTACATAAAGTGTACCTTTTCCACCATTTCTATGTGACAAGTGAAACTAAAACCAAATCGCTTTTACCTGTCAAAAAGATAAGATACCAGAAAACTAATCCTTCCTAGTATTAGGTTGTGGGGTTTTCTTAAAGAAAAAAAAGTAAAAAGAAAAGCTGCCTCTGATAACTGTAATTGTAAATTTTCTGAAAGTCTTCATCTTATTAAAACTTATGGCCTTGCAAATCTTGAGAGACTGACTGCTCAGCCAGCCAAAACTCTGAACTTGGCAAGAGCTTTATATATTGAAAAAAAATCATGGAAGGAATGAATTCTTGGACTGAGCTTGCTGATGCTGCTCACTTTGCCATTGTTTGCATGAACAAACAAAATATAATTAGCTCTTGACACTGCCTGCAGCTGGGCTGGACAAGTTATTTTAATGCTGTTGGTTTCCACCAGAATAATATATTTAATCTCATGTTTAATATTGCATCTTGCAATAGTATAATGTGTTATAATTACTAAGTATTTTAGAACAAACATTGAGGTCTCTAGTTCTTTACTCAATTTTGGATGACTGCTAGCATCTGCTTGAATAAGGGCCATGTGAAAACAGAGGCCAGGGTGCACAAAACCATTTAGAGAGCAGCTGTGGTCAAGGAACAGAGCTGCACCACACAACCTGTGTGGATGCCAGGGTCACCTGAAATTCCCCTGGAGTCTTGCTGAAATTCTGCTACAGTTTAAAGAGCGCAATGGTCCCTCGTAGAGAAACTCTGGAACAAAGCCATGCTCTTCCAATTATCTTACTGACTGGGAAAGTGGGAACCAAAGTAACTAACAGGATGTAATACAGAGACACAGCGGAGGGCATAATAGTAAATTTTACTGATGATACCTACTCACTGTGTTAGTATCCAACAAAGACTTGTGCCACTAGATTCTAAAGTCCTCTTAAGCCATGTTCTGACCTTATTTCAAAATCCCAACTAGACTTGCTGATGCTTTGGAAGCTTCCAGAGACTGTTCAGAAATCTGGAAGAGATGTCACTGGCCCATCTCTCTCAACTGCAAAATATTACTATACTGGTAAGGTCCTATCAACCACAGAGTGTTAACTGCCCCTGAGCTGCATTTCTAATATGTCTTGGCTAAATAAAAGAAGATATCTTTAAAAACACCTTAATAGATCCATAAGATCTATTAAGCTTTTGGAAGGATGCACAATGACCTTACCTTTACAGAACCACATTTCTACATCACAAGCACTTGTCCATACATGTTTTTGTTCACACATTTGTCATCCCAAGCACTAAATTCTATTAAGACCAGAAGCTCATTTGCAAAATTATTTCTGCCTCCAAAAATGTTGTTTTCAGCACGTATACATACACCTCAGCTATAAACACACAAGTGTAGGGATCAAAGGAGCTATCTGCTCCATAGAAGACCCCTAATTCCTTGCAGTCAAATGGAGCTGCAGCAGATGATGTAAAGTCTCAAGCAGTTCTAGGGATCAAAGTCTAACTCCAACAAAAAAATGTGAATATTGGCACACTCCCTGTAAAAGTCCTGTTCCAAATTGTCATATTGTGAAACTAAAAACTATACACAGGAAGAATTAGCTTAGTAATTGTATATAATAAAGAAAGAAAAGTCAGTTTCCATGCTTTGCTTTCTTGTCTTTACTTTGAATACAAGTTATGTAGAGCACATGGGCACATAATCAATGCTCTTTTAAACAGCTGGAACTGTGCAAGAGAGTCCCATACATAAATGAGGGAGGGCAGGCCACCCAAATGGAGTTCACAGGCAAAACAACTATTGATTTCATGCTGGTCAAAATCTAAATATGCCATAAATTTTTATTCCCCCCCCCCCCCCAATATAGCTCTCATTATGTTTATGTTTCAGCTATGCACAAGTGGCAAAGGCTTTGGCCTAGTGCTTGAAAATAACTTCTATATTTCATAAAAAATTATTGACACTCAGTCTCTCTGTGTGAGTGCAACTCAGCAACATGGCAAACACAGCTTTGACCATGCAAGCTTTTATGCTCATGAATTCTAGGGAGAGCTAAACTGCTGACTAAGTTTTAGTCAAAATAGCCAGTAACAGTATCTTTTTAGAAGTGATATATAGTAGGCTTTTTAAAAAAAACTCAGATACATTTGTACAATTATCGAAGTCCTTGAGATAAAATTCCAAAGATGGTCATGTAAGAAAGAAAAGCAATCTACAATTCTCAAGAGTGCAACCTCTGGTCTCATGAGTGGTTCAGTTGGCTCAAATATGTCAACTGACAAGAACACAATGAGTCATGTTTGCATGACGAAGGCTCGAAGCCACAGGGGTTCCTTGACCAAGCTTGTGTATCTTCACTATAGCAATGCCATAACAATCCAAATCAGGCAGCAAGAGACTTCTTGTAGAAATATTTTTTGTTATGAACATACCATTAAAAAGATAATAATAATGGAACTCAACAGTCATAATTCAAATAAAAAGTTAGATGACCATCAGTGTAAACTAAGAAACTTATCAAGAATGTTTCAGATCTCCAGATATCAAAAAAAAAAAAAAACACCGGAGACAATCATGGCTTTCTTAATTCAACTGTAAACATGCTATTTTCTCCCACATGTTATGAACTATGAACACGGCTGGGTAGCCAGCCTTGATTGAGCCAACATCAAGAATCAAACCCAGGTCCTCTATCAGTAAACACACTAATTACTTAAAATAAGGGAGTAAGACTACACAGTATGAAAGTATCAGTCTTTCCCACCTCCTGTAGAACTCATTCACGTCACAGAGCTTCTCTGGCACAACTCTATTTATGCAACTACAGCTTGCAACTCCATAATGAGCATCACAACCTTATTCTGAAAACATTCACACTTTTGTGAATGTGATACTGTATACAAGATAAAGTAATTCTGCTTAGGAATTAATCCTGCTTTGAATTTGGTAGTCATATACAGGAATGAATGAGGGCTGGGGATGTTAAAATGTCTGATAGTATTGCACTTTTTCAAAAAGTAACGTTGGCTTTAGAAGTATAAACTAGCAAACTTGGTTATTTCAAACAAAAATAGCCAGACACATCAGATCAGAAATAAGCACACAAATCCCAACCAAGTATAGAAGTACACCATACCAGCAATATGACCACAGTTTTGTAGAGTGATTATAATTAAAAACATGGCTAACTACAACAAGATCTGTTTAAATCCCTGGATTCTTATATTTGTTTTTCTTATTTCAAACATACAAGACAAATATTCTAATGAAGCCATATCAAAGTAAGTAATAAAAGTATACTTACTCTAAGTCCTGGAAATCCAGGAGGACCAACACCACCAACAATTCCCTTCAAAGAAAATGAATTTTAGATTATCTCAATGTTACCACTTTAAAGAATTCCCAGTGATAAACAAAAGTGATCTGCAAAGCAAGTCAATTGGGATTTTTGTAGAGAGTTCCTGAAGAATGACAGCTTATCACTGTATAGGGCAACATGCTTACTAAAATCCCTGATTGCGGAATTAGATCTCAAAATATTTGCATCATGAAATCATTTCTGCAAGGAATATGAGATGTGTTACCATGATATTTAAAGTGGGAAGAAGAAAAAAGAATTTTTTTGGAGTGGAAAAAACCTACCACAAGAATTTATTATTAAGATTCCTTTGACAGAGAAATAGAACACCATCTCAGTTCATAGAAAGACCTTTGCAACTTAAAGGCTACACTCTCTTTATGAAAATTTTTTTTCTTGATACAAACTACAGTATTTATACAGTACTCTATGTAGAAGTAACAAATTCAATGGTGCTCTACTACCGCCTCTGCTGCACTCATGTTTAACTCAGCAGAGGCTAAAAACCTGAACACCACGAAAAACAGATGCCAAGTCTTTTTGCCCTGTTGTGAAAGGGGTATTGCAGCCCTCTAGGTCAGCATGCTTTGTGCAGGCTGTCCTAACACCTGATACCTGCTACTCAGTGGAAATCACACACAGGGTTCACTGCAGCACATCGGCACCCACAGTGACAGGGAATTTTTATACAAGCAAATCTGAGCCCTTTCTGAAGGCGTCCAACAGGGCATGTCTGCTGGGCATGGCAGAGAGGACACCTTCTCTTCCCTCCTCTGGTGCCTATGCACCTTCTCCAACCTGCTCCAAACTAACCACAGGGGAAGCTGAATGCTTTAGCAACATCCTCCAAGGCAGACTGACATCCTCAGAGAATTGAGAGGGTGTTGTGGAAATTAAGGATGGCATTACTCTGTTAAGCAGAAGAAATTAGGCACGGAGACAAATATCATTAGTGTCAAGTCAGCCCATGGGAAGAAATGTCATCCCTTCAAGTTCCTGCCACCACAGGCCTCCCAGGCAGCCCTTGCTCTCCACTGCCAGCTCACAAACTGGCTCTGTAAATATCCCATTAGCATTGCAGCCCCCTGCAGCTGCAGCTCTGGCCCCTTGCCTGAACAAGCCCTGCAGGGCGACTTTTGGGGAGGAGGGGAGAGGGGTTGCTGCCTGTCTGAGAAGGCAGTAAGATCAGCAGCTGTCTTGGCAGATTAGAATGAACTTGTTCGCAGATGCTCGTGTTGAAACAGACTTCTTCGTACAGTGCAAGTCTCTAATTTCAGATCCAGGCTTTCTAAGCTTGTTTCTGTTAAAGCAGTGCTGTTCTGCAGATCTTGTGGAAAGAGCATATCTGCTTTATCAAGAAAAGAGGGAGATTTGGGAGTACCAGGAGAGGAAGGAATAACTCGCCTTTTTATATCATTTGCAAAGCAGCTGGTGACACTCATAACCCCTCAGAGGGCTTTCAAGATGAAAAGCACCATACTGACATCACCTGACATTCCCACAAGGGAACTTTGCCTCAGGGACCAGAAATGCAAAAATCTTTTTTCTCCTATGTTCCACAATGTGGACACCAAACATCAGTAACCCACCAGCAAAATTCAGGTAAACTTTTCTAAAATAAGTTTCTAAGATGGGTGTCAGGAAAGGGCAGGTCTGCAAAAAGGAGACCAGCTCTGCCCAGTTGCTGACTGTGGTCCATATCAGACACAAACTTTTAGACACAAACTGATAGCAGTATCCAAAGGAGCATCCAACAATAAAAGCAGATTCAAATCAGCTCTCTTTTGCCTAGCACTTATAGCTGTTCATTTGTCTGGCCCAAAGCCCTTTCACTGGTTTCTCATATCAAAGGAAACCTGAGTTTGGAGTCTGCAGCCAGTTTCCCTA
>NW_010522820.1:55587-89526 GCF_000687285.1 Phaethon lepturus
GAGGGCAGCCAGTGAAGTGATGTGACCATACCACAAAAGCACTTTAGCCTGCACACGCTGCCAAGGACAAAGCTGTTATCATACTGATTATAATGCACTAAATGACATACTAGCATAATTGTATTCAGTAACACTTCAAAGGATGAAATCAACTATCAAATGCATAAGCATATGAAAGCTAGGGTTTTGACATGCATGCAGAATCCCATTTTGTTAAGATGATCTTAGAATAATGGTTTAAATAAACAACACAAAGTCATACCCAGTGCAAGAATTTTTGAAGACAAAAAACATTCATCACTAATGCAATAAGGACAGCAAGACATCTGATTCTCAAGGTAGTCAGCAAATGCAGGAGTGGAAACTCTGTTCTCTCAGCAGCTTTCTCCTTCTTTTATCTCTTTTTTATACCACTGCTTATTACATTACTATCCTAGCAATTTTATCCAAAATTTTCCTGTGGACTTCAAGACATGGCTTTTGAGGCAAAAGTCTCCTTTCCATTTGGGAGGGGAGTTAATATTGAGTGTTACAAATTTTACCGTGTTAATCAACACACAATTTGATACTTACAGGATTCCCATCTGGACCAGGAGGGCCTCTATTTCCAAAGTCACCTGGAAAACCCTAAAGCAGAAGAGAGAATGCTCGTCCGTTATTATCCAAGACACAAAGGGTGGTCTGAACACTGAATTCCTATAGGTATTAGAAATTAGGACATCAGCAAGTAGATTCAGGGAGAGAGATGGAGAAATGGGAGAAGCAGAAAGTTTCAGCTGCACAGTTCAAATGAATGGCATAGAATAGTGGTATTTGTTTGTCTCCTAAAATGATAACCAAAAAGGATATAACTATACACAATATAAACATAGGGCAAAAATCAGATTACTGAATGCTTTAAGAACAATATTAAACAAGTATTACTCAAATTGTTTGCTTGGAGTCTCTTTTCCTATTTAGTATTCTTACTTAAAATAGTTTTTCCTGTTACTTACAGCATTCACTAAAACATCAGTGTTTTTTTCTCTCATTACTCTTCCCCAAATATTAATGGCTGCAGTCTCAGTGTGACACACATTCATCAGAAATCAAATTTTTCATCTTTCTGGCACAACACTGTCCTTACCAATGTGAACACTTGCCTTAGTCTTCATCTAGAGACTGAAACAATAATTCAAACAAGACATGGAAAAGCCTTACTGATTTTCTCAGAGTTTTGACTTCAGAGACTAGATTATCAGGACAGGAAAGAAATCTGACTGGCCAAGTCAAGCATCGAAGTTTGAAACAGAATTTCCATTTCTTGCTTGAGAAGCACAATGAAATAGAAATCCACCACCTTACTGGCTCTAAACTTTCTTGCTTCCTTTCAGGGTTTTGCAGATTGTTTTACTTCTTCCTGATGTTGTGCACTGTAGAAGCACATGAATTACTAGGGAAAAGTGGTTTTGTTTTGTTAATTAATTTTTATCAGTGTAGTATTGCCAGGAAGATCTCACTATTTCTCTGGAAAAGCCACATGAAGCTAACAGCAAACTCATGCTATTAGTTTGAAGCAGAACCATGTAATATTTCCATAATTTCTACCACTGTGTAAAGCTAGGGGAAAGGATGGAGCATAGATCTCCAGAGAAGTCAACCTCCTTTTTAACTACATTGTAAGGTCCATAGAAAAGTCTATCACAAAATTCACAAAATAACAAGCTGGAAAGGGATTCTGCCTGGAAAGCATCCAAGCTAAGGCACTCACAGGAAAGAGACTTTTCCTGGAACTGAAAAACCTTGCACAGTGTTAGAGTACTGAGATAAATGAGATCTGCATTGACCCCAAGAAATAAGCTGCAAAGCACCAGAGCATTACTAGTCCATTTATATGGAGAAAAGGAGCTAATTCCACCCTCACAATTTTTACATTAAATACTCTTCTTTGTTTTTTCAATGTTTCAATGTCTTTTTACACCTCCCTGTGTATCAGGAACAGTACTTTGAGGCATTAACCTTTCTACCTCTGTAAGGCTGCATTCAAACCTGCTGCAGGTCAAAGGCACAATTAATTTGGCCTTTTTAATCTACCTTGTTCGGGGACACCCACATAACTGTCTCACTTAATATAGCAGTATCTTTCCTTAATGGAATGGGGATTATGCATCATCATACAATATTACATGAAAAACAGTCAGGAAGACAATATAAAACTGCGGCAAGGAGGTAGAAAAATCTTATCATAAACCAAAGTAGTTTAAGTACTACTAAAGCCAAATATGGCTTAATCAATCACTTAAACCAGATTTCTATAAAAATTAAGGCAACTTTTTATGTGTATATGTATGCATATACACTGCTAAAACAATATGTTGAAATAACTTAATAGGCTTTTAATTCCCATCATCATGCATGATACTGTGAATTAATCCGAGGCATGCTTAACATTCTCTGTACCATCTTTCTGGGTTGATTTTGGTTGGAGTTTTTTCTACATTCTCCTGCAACTTCAGGAAAGCAAAAGATAGGAATGCCTCTTACAACAATGACATTTTTATTCAGGATCTAATAATGGAGCTCACAAACAAGAATCTATGGCCATAACTGTAAGATCTAACAGTACAGGTCTTTACAGAATTACTGTCTTATCATTTAAACAATAGAGGTTCATAGGTTAATGGTCAATAAAGCAGATTTCATTGATTCTCAATCAATTGGCCAAATTTTTGCACAAACATGAAAATGTATTGTAAAATTCCATATTTCAAGAAAATTCCATATTTCAAGAAAATTCCATATTTCAAGCATACAACAGAAGGATATTGAATAAATATGCTTTTACTATGAAGTATTTTCTTTAAAAGCATATTGTATGTAAGACTAATCTAAAATTCAAACAAATCCTCGCTCTATAATCTTCACAATAAAGATTTTTTATAACTGAATACTTTGTTCCATTTCAAATATGTAAGAGATGATACAAATATGAATAACTATTTAATAAACCTGCTGAGTAGCAGCATTTTGAATTGTAAGTGTACAACCTCTTGTATGATCCACTTTTATTATACTTTAATACTATTTTCCAAAAATGAGATCATATTTGGGATCTGTTTTTTTTCAGAATGATCTCTGTCAGACAGGGTTTTTTTTCCCCTAAGAATTATTATTGTCAGAAGTTCTGTCCAAAGAAATAAGTTGCATCCTAGAACACAAGGTGAGGAGCCTGACTTCAGATACTATGCTATTTCGATGACAAATTTCCTTAGGGACAGTGCCCTGCCCCAAAGCACCAGAGTTGTTAACTTTGGGGCACTGTGTCGAAAGACATTGCCATCACAGCTATGATTGTCTGGGGTTAAAATAACACACATTCTCTAACCCTGTGATCCAGCAAAGTACTTCAAGCCAGGTTCCCATGTGATTGCTCTCCTGGTTTGGTCCCTGTATGAGCAGCCTTTAGTCAAATAAGTACTTTATAGATCATAGAAGAATTTGGACTGAACCTTGGCATTGAGGAAATGACAACATTACCTTCATTCAGTACTGATTCCTCTGTAATCAAGGACATTGCGCAGAGGTGGTTTTGGTGCTCTGCCACCTATATGAAATCTTTCTGAATTGATTTATATAAATAAAAGTCCTTATCAGATCATAGCCTGGCACTGATAGAAGTTGTGTTCACAGAATCACTAAGGTTGGAAAGGACCTTCAAGATCATCGAGTCCAACCCTTAACCCAATGCCACCATGTCCTGAAGTGCCACATCCACACATTTTTTGAATACTTCCAGAGATGGTGACTCCACCACCTCCCTGCGCAGCCTGTTCCAATGCCTGACCACTCTCTCGGTGAAGAAATTTTTCCTAATATCCAATCTAAACCTCCCCTGGCGCAACTTACGGCCATTCCCTCTCGTCCTGTCACTAGTTAGTTGGGAGAAGAGACCAACACCCATGTCACCACAACCTCCTTTCAGGTAGTTGTAGAGAGCGATAAGATCTCCCCTCAGCCTCCTCTTCTCCAGACTGAACAAGCCCAGTTCCCTCAGCCGCTCCTCATAAGACTTGTTCTCCAGATCCCTCACCAGCTTCGTTGCCCTTCTCAAGACACGCTCAAGCACCTCAGCAACCTTCTTGTAGTGAGGGGCCCAGTGTTCTTACTGTAAATGAAAAATAACTGCTTACCACAGCATGCACAGCACCAACTGTTACGGATTGAAACAAACTAATACACTGGCAATCAGAAGCCTCAGTGAAACCTGCCACTAAGAATGAGATTATAATGCAAAATATGTTTTCAGAGTACCCTGCTGTCACCTCCTCTTCCTTTTCCACAGTGAACACAAGCCTTTGCTTTCCATCCAGGTCCTCCTCCTCCTCAAATGCTTCATGTCACTCACTAGCACAACACACTGCCGACTACTACAACGTACTGATGGCACAGACCCCTTCTTGCCCAACACTCAGATGCACGAAGTAACATTTGATTTAAATTATAAGCAAACTACAATATCGTCGACAAGCACAGGAGCACCCTTGTCCTGCTAGCTGAATAATTAAAAAACAGATTCTTAGATTTTATACCTTAACATTTTGATAGCAGCTTCAGGAAGAGCAGTCTACCAGCTTCATGAAACTTTTCTCTGCATGCCTTTCTTTACATCAAAAGGAACTCTACTGAAGGCTAGTGCCTTTTTTGGCTGGTGTTAGATCACGCACAAAACAAAACATAATTAAACAGAATCCTCCACAACTTTCATAGCATACATCAAGGGCCAAATGATGGTAATCACCCTACTACTGCTGAACAAGCTTGTTCAACGTGATAGAAGAAAGTCATCTGAACTGCTGAGCGCAACTGAGTGCACAACTGGCGAATGCTATCACAGTTTCCAATCTCAAACCACAAGCAAGTCAAAATTGGAAACTCCTGGATAGCTTCGAAGACCTAAAATAATAAGGTTGCAGCAGAAAACAAAAGACTTGGCATTGAAGATGTACCACAGGAAATATGTAAACCTTGGTAATGTATACTTGGCAGATTTGTGTTTATTCTCAGCTGTAGAAATATAGTTTAAGCAGAGGACAGCTTTAATTTACCATAGTCCAGAAATATTCAAACCAACACCATAACCAGACTTACGAAACTTGCTTCATATCTGCACCTTGTGCTAACACTAATTTGACAGAATGTACTTACCTGTTTCTGCCATCTTTCAACCCTCAGGTAAGTGATATCAGTAACCAGCCACAAGGCTCATCATGTTAAGCCTTCCTTACTTCAGAACATCTAGTAGTTATAACCTGAACAGAATTTGCAGTACTGCAAAGTACTAACTGGAAACAATAGAAAGTCACCTATGGAAAAAATAAACCTGACATTTTTCAGGTGGTTAGAGTTACAGAGTGCATTACAGGTGTATTTACATTGGCAGCAGAAATTGTAACAACTGTTGGAAGCTTTACCTGTCTCCCTTTAGGACCTCTTTTTCCACGGAAGCCTGGGATGCCCTGAGAAAGAAATAAGCCATCATAAGTAAGTTTTCTTTTCTTCAATAGCTTAAATTCAAGTAATTAAACCTGCATTTGATTGGAAAAGACAGTGTGAGAAGAAGCACCATTAAAAAAAAAAAAAAAAAAAAAAAGGAGTTGAGCAATGAATCATAGAGACAATATCCTATAATAGGGAGACAGAAACACAAACTTTGCTTGTCTTTACTGTGGCCCCGTCAGAACCACTATGAAGAAGGGCCATATCCGGCTTCCATCAAAGTACATGGCCAGACAGTCTTTGTGCTCAAGAGAAGCAAGGAAAAGCTCAGGCACAGAGTGACAGAGACTAAGATTTCCATGGCTGGTTCCATTGCAAACATCATCTGACAACTAACAAATATTAATTATTGACTGAACAAAATTGCTTCAATTAAAAATATTAATTTTGGACTTGGTGGTTATAAAAAAATACCCCTAGTCTTTACAGCTGTAAATTAAATTCAGATAATAATTTGCAGCTGCTCCCCATTTAACTTTAGCACCAGGGCATTTAATTGATTAGGCTAATTAGATATAACCTATTTAATTTCTCCGCATCAGTTTTGCTTTTAAGACTTAAATGAATGGTTATGCCTTGTAAATTTTTTCCCCTAACATATATTGCATTACCACTCAAACATCAATATTTCATTAATGTTGCATTAAACCTACCCTTTCTCCTTCAGGTCCTGGTTGTCCTGCCACACCTGGAGGTCCAATGAAACCCTAAAAACATAAGAACAATTCTTGATTACAAGGCTGCTTCCCACCAAAACTGCTTGTCCCTCAGTATTGGCCAGTTGTGGGCTCAAGATCCAGGGATTAAGTTCAGGCTCATTTGAAATTGCCAGGGAAGCTCAATCAACTTAAATGTGTCTAGGATTTACTCTCCAACCAACAGCAAGTGTACAGAGTCAATTAATAAAGAAGTACTAAAAAGTGTTCCAATAAGACAAAGTTGCATCAGAGATCTTATTTATTAGAATAGATTAAATATGAAAATGCTGCTGAAGTTAACCTTATTCATGAAATACATGAAAAAACATTGTTCTCATCTTTAATAACAGTATGATCACTGCTATATGCAAGAGTCCTACAAAGTTTACATAGTCATAAGCAGAATGTTTTTCTTAAAGTTAGGTCATAATGCATTTCTCTCCCACCTTCCCCTCAGAAAGTCAGAAAAAGATCCTCTCATATAATCAGTTGTAGGGACACAGAAACATGCTGTTGACTCAGCAGAAATGATACTATGATTTACAAAAATACTAATATAGATGGATTCTGTACTACCAGATTCAAACTGAGATTGGAACAAAAATATTATTAGCTACTAAAAAAGAATCCCTTGCTTTCATCTCTCTCTCAGTCCTCAGATTGTAATGATTTGGGGGTTTTGGGTTGCCCTTTTTTTTTTGTTATGAAAGATAGTGCCCATCTTGTCATCCAGCCCTAATGAAAGTAAGGAAAACAAAGGCATTGCTTTTTTCTAGTTTCTTAAAACAACTGAGAAGCAGACCATAGTTTGATTGCAGGAATGTTCTAAACTTCAAGTTCTAAAGGTACTTTGTATGATGTTGCTATACTCCTCCATGGCACAGTAGTATGTCTCAACAGGGCTGTGTCGTCATTTTAGTGGAAGTTGCTTGTAGAATCCATATACAGGACTTAGCCTTAAGACATGATGGTGTTTTTCTCTAAAATTACTCATACATTGGCCATTTTTAGCTTTGTGTAAACAGAGAAGTAGTAACTTTTCAGGAAATTACTGGGATCACTTAATGTCGTGTTGGTTGAGAGGAGAATGAGACAAAATGCATTGAGAATCTGAGCAAAAATAAACTGAAGAAATGTAAAAGTTACAATCCCTGAGGGTGCAATATCTGTTGGCACTTGATCCTGACAAGCTAATTTTTTCCATCACTGTAATGAAAACTAACATTAAAAAACCCCAGACATATGTTTAAGAAGCTGCTGCAGTTAAAGGTTTTTAGTAACTACATTAAAAAAAACAGGACAAAAGCAAATCTAGCAGTACAATCAGATTTTTTTACTAGATACTTGATAACACAGCACACTGCTCAGCAACCTGTACAGCATGAGCTGAAGGCCTGAAAACACCTAGCAAAAGGTTCCCTCAAATCTGAGGTGCAACCAGCAACATGCAGGTTTCCGGAAAGTTTTCACGTCTACTGCCTGATGGTAAGAGTCTGAAAAAAAAACCACTTACACAAGCATGTGTAGGCATGCATATGTGCCTATTAAAAAAAAACAACAAAGAAACACAGAAAAAAGCCAACCTATTTTACCTCCAAGAATAATCAAAAGCAAACCTTGAATCAGCAGAGCATTACAAGCCTTCAGTCCCTAGGATATACATAACTACAACCGAACCATTTCAAAATCTCAAGACCACTTTTATGGTTTTATGTGACAAGACTGTTTCCCTTTATCAACTTCTGTAGCTGTTACAGATTGCAAATGCCAGATTTGTCTCCCTTCTTGACAGCTTCCATTATGGAAATAATGCTTCAGGCAGGAAATGTCTGCTCCTCTGCACTCCCAGCTCTCACACACCCACATTCAGTACTGCTTTCCTTCTCTTGCCTGCATGCATTCCAAGCGAGAGGAAGGGCAACAATGTAAGACTGCTCTATGCTGCTCAGCACAGGAAAAAAAAAATTAAATCCTTTCACATATTTTGAAAGAAACACTATGTTTTTTCTTTTGCAGGTTCTGTAAAGACAGAGTGGTTCAGTGGGCATACAACTGTCAGAGCTGAATGAAACTCCTCATCCCCTTTCTTATGTATGGGTAAAAATAGAAATGCATGCCAAAATGTTTAAAATTTTTACTTACTCTTACACCTTTAGGACCTGTGTTACCTTCTGGTCCAGCTAAGCCCTATTACAAAAAGACATGAGTTATACTTCATTTTAAACAACCAGATATGATCCATCTAAAAGATCTGTAGCCGTATTTGTTAACTGCAAATTGGCAATACATTTTTAAAATGACCGGGATTGAAGAGGGCGTCATCAAGCAAGTCCCCTGGGACCATGTTCAGAAAGGTCTTCCATTAATTCATGACTGAAACGTCCTTTACATTAAAATTAGTTCTTCTGAGAGAAAATTTTTTTCCAGACCCAGTGATCTGGCATTACAGTGACAAAATTTCACAGGATTTTTCATAAGCTTTTATATTTGGACAGATTTCCAATTATTTTCAACCTAATGTCAGAATAACGTATGTAGTCCAAATGCTCTAAACATTTTATGTGATTCAACACAAACATGTTATCATCCATTACTCTACAAAACACTGTAATGGAATTTTAAAATATAGAGCCATTATAAACCTAATTCAATAAAATGCTGAAGCAGTGGTCAAATTCACCCTTTAAGCAGACACAAAACCAAAGTCAATTGTTGAATTTGGCTCATATACCTTTATATGGGGAAAATAATGAATATGTCTACTTCATGTCTTATTTGTGTTACTGGACTGAGATATCTGTTAGCTTATATGTAAATTGAGAACAATAAAATCAATATTTAGGTAAGTGCTTGTGTTTTATAAAAAGCTGCTTTCCAGCTTTATTGGTTGTTGTTCTTAAATATCTGAAGGGGGGGATCCTTTAATGTTCTGTTTCCCTAAATGGCTGAAGAAATAGTTTCAGCAGTGAAGTAAACACATTGGTGAAAATCAGGAGGAACTACATCCTACAACAGACAGTTTCCTATTGCTTCTGGAAGATAAAACACATAGAACCACAAGACGTTTATAAAGGAGCATAAAGTGTTTAGAAATTCAGTACATTGGTAGTGCCATTTACGTACTTGAGAAAGGTACACCATTACTGCATCTAACCCATCCAAGTTTAAAGCCACAAGACTCAACATTACCTAAAGGGCACTACCTGTGAAAGAGGTTTGTTTCACGGATAAATGATAAGGGGTAAACAAATACATTCATACTATTATTAGTTCCAAGAGTTCCAAAAGAGTTAGATGTGGTACTTTTGAAAAGAACAAACAAGAAAATTGCCAAAACTGCAAAGACATTAGTATAGTTACTGCACCTGCCTGCCAGGGTAACCAACTGCCCCAATGTTGCCAGCCATTCCTGGAATTCCCTAAGTGGAAAAAGAAAAGAAAAAAGAGGGGGGAAAGAAACAAAAAACAGGCTTAATATCATGTTCTGGAGCTCATTTGTTTTATAATTTCTCTTTTAACACCTAGTCATATGACACATGGAAAAAATTTTTTTTTAATCAACCTACACAGCAACACCCTAAAATTTACTCATCATATATAAGTAACTCCACGAATTTCGGTTACATATCCTTTAAAAAGCATTACAAGAAGAGTAATTTAAGATTTTGTGAAATACAACAATGCACCCCTTATTTTATAAATAGCATCTAGATTTTTATTATGGAAAAGTAATTGAGGAGGACTGTAGGAGACAGGCTCTTATAATAAAGTAACTGCACTGGTCTTAGCTGTATTTGAACAAATGTGTTAAATGTTTCATTAAAGAAGAATCCTTGTGTCCTTAAAAAGCCAAATTTCTCTGTTTCTTCCAGAATCAGGTCAATACAGCACTGGATTAGTCATGAATGTATACAACTTCTCTCCATCTTCTTCCTCCTAATCAAATCCAAAAGTAATTTTTGTTGTTGTTTTATTACTTAACATCTGCACATCTGACAGTTTATTTTCAGAAAAATGTGTTTTTCTGAAATGGTGCCAAATGCCATGGCCCCATCACCATGAAGCTCCATCTACCGCTGTTCAGTTAATTTTATTTTAAACAACCCCAGTCCATAAATTGGACACTCTCCCGGTCTGACCCTTCCACCCACTGTCGTATGTCAATGTTACCGTAGCAATGGATCAGGACTTCCTCTCCAAGCTGTTCACAGCTGATTTATGGTGAAACAGCAGTCTTAGGAAGCAGAACTCAGAAGTGCAGATGCAAAAAGGAGTTGCAGTATTTTTTGTTAAAATGAGCTGCCTTTCAGATGATTCTGTCATGGGCTTTCAACCGGTAGTGATTCATCTTCTGACAGATGTTCTATCATGGAACTGGGATCCATGGTCTCCTATTTTGGCTCAGCTGTACTTCAAAATATGTGTATATGAAAAAACTAAAAAAAGCAGTAGAATCACTGCATTTACAACTTATCTTTTAAAACTTCTCCTTTGTTACCAGCTGTTCAAGAGATTCTACAATTCATAAATTCAGAGGAGTGTCAGTCCTCACTGTACAAGTTTCTAAAAACTACAGACACAGGTAGGTGCTACAGATGACAAGTAACTAGTCTAACTCATCACTTTCAGCAGCCAGGGCTGAAAATACCAGCAGTAAGAACTATGTGCAAAATAAAACTCTTTCATCTAAAGTACTCTCTTAAAAGTTATGTCCGAGTATTTTCTAAGTGATAATAATGAAGAAAAATATTTACAGCAGCAGTATAAGAACACTGAGATAGCAAACAGGTGCACATCATCAGTTCTCACATTCTTGAACAAGAATTGTCTTTGAAGGAACTTACATGCTTGATTGCATGAATAATGAGCAGAATTACTTCTCACTGCAAGCTTCAGTTTTTCCGCTCCATGGTAACTGATTACTTTTCATCTGCAACTTCTTCAAAGATTAAGGCACTCTTCTCCTGATGTTAAGAATGACTTTTTTTGTTTCACTGTCTATCTCTATCTCACTGCTAAATTATAGTTGTCAAATCAAAATGCCTATGGGCCTATAATAAAAATCACCACTCATTCAAATAAGATTTGTGTATAAAACTCACTGAAGTCATGGATGATGTTACTGAGTTTTCATCTCCTTCAGGTGTCTATCATCTGTTACGATCACCATTTCCCTTTCAGTGTCATCCAAAAGGGGACTCATGCTTCCATCTACTCTGCCATGAGAAGCCCCATTAACGCTAACAAGATGCATCAGCAATTGAATGTCTTTAACATTTACACCCAGACTGCTTCTTGAACTGACATGGAAGGGAGAAAAAGCACTAAATAACCATTTCATTTTCTACATGCTATAAGATTTAAAATGAATTAAATCAATAGAGGTTTTGAAAGAATCTGAACTGCACCTCTAACAAGAATTTTACATCAACCTCTGCCAAGCCAGTGTGGTAGTTGAAGAAAAACAAGGTGGTCTTTTCCATTTCATTTAGATGATTTTTTACCACACTGATCTCTAAATAATCTGAATTCTTGGTCAAGAACGATCAAGTATCTCCTTAAGCAGTCAGTAATTTACTGTGATTGCTCATATTGAATGCATTTCTCTATCTTCAATTGTTCATCTGTGTAGTGTACTGTGCTTTCATCACTTACCTGCTCACCCCGTGGCCCTCGCAGTCCCAGATAACCCTTAAGACCCTGCAGGTAGAGAAACAGGTATGTGACAAATACAGTTATACACACAAAATTGACCTTTTTTGCCTACTCCAATCTCCCTTTATCAAGAAAAAAGTTATCCAAACTTGTTTGCCAGCAGCATTAGTGTGTTTTACATTTAGCAGCACATATGAAAGCTGAGTTAGAGAAAAGGAGTAAGAAATCTTCATGGCAGTTTAGACAATTTTGAGATATCAGCATGCTTAAAGACAGTTCCAGACTTGTACTCTTTTAAACAAATGAGTACATGGGATGCTGCTCCCAGTTATTGCTGAAGCTGCAGAACTGGATTTGGTACAGTGCATTTCCCCATTCCAAATCCTTGTCACTATGTCCTTTCAGAACAAGGCAGTTCAGAGGAGGGGTATAAGTAGAGGGTCATCTCATATTATTCTAGGACACTCTCAAGGACGGACCTTCCAGGACACATGATTTCTCTTTTTAACATTAACATAGAAAAAATTTCAGCCCTTATATTATGGAATTTTGTATCGGTAGGGAGAATAGCCTGTTCCTCATCCCAGAAATGTTCCCTGTGGTGCTGGAATCATGAAGCTGTCAAAGTTTCCTCCCTGCACATTGACCATCTCATACATATTTTAGCTCTTAAAGAAAAAAAAGAATTAAAAGTAGAGCTGGAACCTGCCATCTGCATCAGTACACTTGAAAGGGGAACCTTCTTGGATGTCTTCACACTGTACTAAACATACCCAAACAAGCTGGCCTAAAAGGGAGCCTGTAACAGTTACATGATTGATGCAGAAGCCAAGTGTCTGGTCTCCACATCCCTTGCAAGAGGTACTAGGAATATGCAAGTTCCAAAAGTTGCAGCTTGAAAGAGAAAGACCAAAACAATCCTTATTCTGGGTAGAAATTTATCATAAAATGGGCCTTAAAGACACTGAGTTGCAGGAGTGTATTGTCTGATGTCAAACATCTGGCTGCCTTGTGGCATGATGATACTTATTAGTCAGTAGAGATTTGAGATCCACTGTAATAAGAAGGAATTCTGCAACTGATTTCAGCATATCAGGTATCCCAAAGTTTTGGATAAGCTTCTGTGTAACAACAAGAGTATTGTCGCATGAAATTAATTTTATTATCATATACAAAATTAAAAGATGGAATGCTTTTGCTTGGTGATCATTTTAGGTAATAGAAGAGAATGACATCTGTCAGGCTTCAAAATTTGCAATTTTGCTATTATAGGCTTGCTTGAGGAATCTTGATCCAAAAGAGATGTACTCGTTAAGAAAACCAAAGGTCTCATTTTCTCAAAATGCTACACAGCAGGTGTGTCTTTTCATTTTGCAAATCACACACAGGGCATTGCCAGTTTGCAAAATTATAATGTATTTTGGCTTCAATCATTTCCTGTAGCTTAAGCCTAAATAATTTATGTTATCTTGTAACTAAGGAAGCGGGTCTGTGTTGCTGTTGGTGGGAAAAAAATGAAAATCTGTAACATGTATAGCCAGGGGCTGATCTTCAATAAACCAGTTAATATGATATCCCAATTTATTATATTAATGCATGCTTAAAACCAAATTTTTTTACTGAATTGTTAAAGCAGAAGTAAAGATGCCAGCATAAGCCAAGACCTCATCTTTAGATTTCAAAATGTGCCTCAGAGCCATGTAGGTTTTTTTACAGTCCCAGCACACTCTATTTTATGAGTTTTACCCTTTTCAGAATTTTATCCTCTGTGCTTAAATGATCAACTAAAGCAGGTGTTGCCAGAAGAAATCTCTCAGTAGTTCCATACAAGGAGAAAAGGAAAGCAAACACTGCTATACACAGAAACATTCAAAGAGAAGTTTATCACAATTTAGTTTCAAAGCAGGTCAGTTTAGCTGATTAACTGTGACCTGTGAGATGAAGAAGGACCAATTACTGGTGTGCATGTTTCTACACAACAGTATCTTACATCTGCCAGAGGAAAACTGCTCTGAACTCATATTTTAGAGTAGTATGCCCATATTCTTTTATATGCCCATATTCAGTTAACATGGCCTTTATTCATTCTAACTCACTCAACGCTGATTTGGAATGAAGATAAACCACGCTAAAATGAATATAATTCAAAAGAGAGAGTTTTCACACAGGGGTTTCCTTTCCTGTGACTTAGCTAATCCTCTTAAAATTCTTAGTTTTTTATTAGTTTGAGTTTGTATTCTTGAGCATACCCGTATAAATAAGACCCAGTTTGCTCTGAACTAAGATGAAAATAAACAAGAATACAAGTTCACATGCACTGGTTTGCAAAATGAAATACCCCCCAATTTCTAATGAAGATTAATGCTCTGATTAAAAAGCTCAATGTGGAAGAGAAAGGTGTGAAGTTTCCAATGACAGTAATACAGACTTCAAGTACATTACAAAAACCACTGCGAGTTGCAAGAATACTTTAGTCCGCATGAGAGAAAAATCTTTACCGCCAATTAATAAGACTCAGAAAAGACTTCATAGCAAGTTTAAGTGTCTGACTTCTACCATATGGTGGGACCCAGACTGAGTCAAATCTGTATATAACAAAATATAGATGTTAAATCATAACAGCAAGCCATGTTACTGGTGCCCATTGTGTTTTATTAGAATTTCTATGCATTTGTTATTAAAATACATCTGGCACAACACCAGCAACTGTGCTACAGAACCAAGAAGTTTCTGTAATTTCCAAAAGTCAGTAGGTGGTTATACCTAATGCTACAACCATCAGCTACAGAGAGATATTAATCTTTGAAAAGTGCCAGAAAAATATTTTCTGGGCATGGGGTAAGTCTAGCATATAAAGATTGCCATGTGCTGTCACAGGAGCCATTGCAATGCTTACTTATCAGCTCCACATTGTCACCACATGGTATTCAGTTCTACATTGTCACCACATGGTATTCAGTTTTGCAAAACTTCTTCACTGGCGAATGGTTTGGTGGTTTGGGGTTTTTTTTCTTCCTTCATAGCTCCATTCTATGTTGTTTTGCTGGTGTTTATTAACACAACTAAGATTTCACCTAACACCTCTTAGCCAGAATATCCTAATGAATGGAAATATCCCTTAAAAAAAGTGCTTACATATAAAAGATGGACCTTTTCTCCATCCAATTCAGCAGAGGAATTTGTCTCACAGAGTTGAAGTTTCCACCTGCCCAAGGAAAATTGCACCCTCTAGAAGAAGCGGTGGTAGACACTTGGTAGCATAATGTTGACATCATCCCAGGTACTGCTTTGAAGTGTATCTATCTGCCTTCCCTTTACAGGATATAAAGTAAAGACAAAAGGAAATATGGACCCCTTCCGTGGTTGCAACAAAATTTTTTCTTTCAACATGTCTTACCATACTATACTTTAGAATGTGAATTTTATCAGGATTTTATAGATCCAGATTCCTGTAATTTACTGTTACGCACATATTAGATAGGGAATAAAGCTAGCCCCAAAACTGTAGCCAATCTTTTAAACATTCTTTTCCAATGTCATTGTAAAGTGCCTCCAACCACACAGACACTGCAGTCATTCTAACATATTGGCATGATCCCAGGCAAGTCAACGCCCAGGAGTGCTGTCCTTCAGCTGACAATCCACCCCCCAGTACTCTGGCTAGCAGAGGCAAGTACTCGCCTGTCTGTACAGTGAAGTAGGCCCTTTTGGGGAGAGGGGGAAGAGGGAGGCTTCTGCTCTGTGAAGTCTCTGGGCTGATACAAGGAAAGTTTTGAGTGCTGATTTAAAGACAGCCCTGTCAAGACAGCTCCAGATATGAGATCCATGCAACTGCTCTGGAAACAGCATTCTCCTCAAACTAAGCCTCATCTCCCACCACTGCTTCTCTGCTTCAAAATATGCCTGAAAGAAACAGGCCTCTCAACACTTCATAAACATGCAAGTTTCTGTTCTTACACTAGAACAAATTTGGAGCCCTACCCTGAGCAAAACTTGCCTTTTTATAGTGTCAGGCATGAGAAATATGTCATATTTTATATGCTACCACAAGGATGCATACTCTGACACATGGCATGTAATGAAAAAATAAAGTCAATCACAATAACCTGTTCCCAGAGTCCTGATTATTAGCATACAGTTTTTTTAATGAGATAGTAAAACAAACGTAGATTCTCAGCTTTATAAAAAGAAATACATAATTTTATATTTCTAATCCAAAACAGTAGTTTACTAGTACTTTTCTATTGCATTGAGGGCTTCAACAATCTCTTTTTTTTTTCGTTAAAATGAATCTTTCCAAGAAACTCTCTTAGCACGGTCTCAGGTATTCAGAAAACCAGAACCAAAAACACATGGAATATGGCTTCTCAAAGTCATTCTGGTCAAAAAAAGTGAAAACAATATGCACACTTGCTTCAAACTTCCACAACACTTGTTTTTGTATAAGCACCAAATAATGTTGCACAGGAAGTTCAGAACCACGCAAATTCTGATTAGAAAACTTGTTAAATGCAGTTTCCTCCACAGGCACAGCCACCCTGGCGTGGGGTGATCATGCCCAGTGGAGGGCAGCAGGCTTTGCAGTGGGGAACCTGAAGCTCTCCAAAGCCACCACTCCAGCTAATGGGAAATGGATGATGAATTCCATAAAGAAAAAACACTCAAATTTCTAGGTCTTTCAGGAAAATACTGACAAGATTCAATATGACAAGAAGTAACTGTGATGAAACAAACACAAATTTGTATTACACTATTAGAAATATCTGGAAAAACATTAGAGTTTTTACTCACTATCAAATATCTCACTGTTTAGAAACTACTCAGTTAAGCTGACTGTGAAAATTAAATAGAATTTGGGACACTATTAACTCATATGTAGGATTTTTTTATCTTCCTTTTTACCTGGATGAGAAAGAATATCGGAAATATTTTATTCAATATTATAGCAATTCCCCAGTACTAGTGGGGTACAAAACAAAAATGGAAGTACTTGATTTTTCTGCAGTTTTTTCTTGTAGCTGGTTTACTTCTCAGCTACTTGTGCTCACATTCCTTTAAAAATAATTTCTGAGATCACGAGCTAACAGTGTGTTTATCTATTTATGTATATTGAAAAGCAATAAAGATCAATTATTTAAAACATAATAAACTGTGGGTTTGTCATTAAAAAAATTAAGAATGAAATACTTTTAACTGTTTACAGGTGTAGCGCTGTTCAAAAGCTGGTATTCTTACAACCTGGGTCAGGCAGAAGTTATCTTAAACATGGTTTTAGTTAGCGTCTGATGTGTACAACACGGAAACAGAGAGTAAAATTTCCAGTGATCAAGTGAGCACAATTCTCCACGGAGTCTCTAACCCTCAGATAAGGAGTGAATTGTTGTGGCAGGAAGAGAGCATGATGGCCATAAGATTTTAATTTCCTTGCCCCCAAATGTCAGTCTCATAATCTAGAACAAGTGACAGCTGCTTCCCATCTAAAAAGGTTTAAAACAAAAAACACTTCGTTTTCAGAGCACAACTACAAACCTGATGAAATCAGAAAGCACAATACTTGGAGAATCTCAAGATGGCCCAAGATCAGCAGTGACAAAAGCTATCAGTGTCCAAGTTTGTAGCTTAACTCTCAAGGGAGGGGATGTAAATTCTTGTCACAGCTATACATCTTCTCAGTTCAGAGAACTGTGGGACACATGTTTGGCAAAATAAACTTCCACACTCCTTGTGCTAATTCAGTGATAGCTTCCTTTTCTGGTCACATTTTTACTATGTTTTGGTCCATTCTAGAAATGAATGGCTAGACTTTAAAACTTGCAACACTGAACTATCTTCTGCAAAAACAGTGTTTAATAGTACTTTCCACTGAGCCTTCTTGTTGATTTTTGCCACCTCACCAGTTTGTCACCATCTGACTAACCAGAGCAGCCTACTGGACTTATGTCAGGTGACTTCTCCTTCCACATAAACTATATTCACTCTCTCAGTCTTCTGTGCTCATTTTCTTAAGGTTGTCTCATTTACTCTATTGACATCCTTCATGCATCCTTCCCTTCCCAAAACTACCTGTCTGCCTTATGCTTTCCTGTATACATAGGACTGCCAGAATTTGGATATATTTCTTACACACAGTGTGTGGCACCTGACATTTCTCATATTAAAAAAATACTGTGTTATGTAGCATCCAAAATTAGAACTTATTCCACCCGAGTCCTATTTTACTTTTGGAAAAAAAACAAGTAATTCAGTGTGGAAGTACTGAGCACATGATCCCACAGAGCTTTTTCTATACTACAAAACACACAATATAGAAAGAGAAATGAAAAAACTATTACTGAAAACCTGAATAAAATTTATTTAAAAATGGCTGTATCTCACAGGGAAACTTATCTTCCCTAGTCCCTATTCTGTTCAAGCAGGGCCGTGCCATACGTTTTGAAGGACGCCGACCTAAGCAGCTGTGATTTACATTCTGTGGCCATGATATCACTTAATTTAGTTGCAGGCTAAGGTTTTGCACTGTTGGTCCTGGAGCTTGATACAGCAGACAGTAACAGTACCAACAGCAGGCCTAAAGCCCTTCTGTCGCCTCTTGACCACCACACATTCACCTGATGGCCATTGATTTGAGCCAGGGAGGGTTACATGAAAACAGAAACAGAATCTTACCTTCTGGCCTTTGATCCCAGGTGGGCCTGGAAAGCCTATGGGGCCTGGATCACCCTGCACAACAAAAACATCCAGAATCATGACGTTTTACTGGAACATGACACAGGCTTATAAACGTATAGGACTTCAGATCTTCTCTGTATTCTTGGACATTTGGTATGAAGAAGTAGCTGATGTTGTTTTATCAGGCAGAGATTTTTATACTTTTTTTTAGCAGAAGAAAATTGAAAAGGCAACAGTTCCTCAATTGCAACCACCTGGTGCAATGTGCATGCTCTGGCAATCATACAACACAGCCAAAATCACGGCTGGAACAAACTCAGTTCACAACCTCACAACATGTACTTTTAGCCAACATAAATGAGAGTGAAACAGCTATACAATTCTTGAAGTAACCTCTCCCTCAGAAGTGAGTGGTTTCCCCTCAAATTAATATATATTTTTTACTATTACTGTTTATGTTTATTACTAACCACATGATAGTATACACGAATGAGAACTAGAGCATCTCCAATGCTAGGGAGATGGAAAAAGATGCGTTTTTTTAATGGTTGTTGCAGATGGGGGAGGAGGGAAGGTTGTTACAGTTCTTTTTTCCTTGCTCAGGACCGACAGTGAAGAGACTCACTCTTTCAGGATTAGTGCCCAAATTCAAATTCAATGAGTCAAGGAACAGATCCTGGAAATGAGTTAGCAACAAAGTAAATTCAAGTCCATTACTTAGGGTGAGCAAATTTGACTCGGGTGAAAAATCAAGAACCCAAAATAGCAAGAAGTATAAAGACGCATATCAATCCCATATTTTTGGATTACAGATGCATTCTACACCTATTTAGGTGTAGCTCATGCATATACATGGGTGGACTTTAGACTGTTCTGTGGTAGCTTGGGCTCATGCCAAAGAATATACCTTGAGTTTCAGGTAGACACACACAGCTCACAGCACTGATTAGACTGCCAAAAGCAAAAGCTGGTTAGATTAAAATAACATTGCTATTTCTACAAAAGCTGCACTTCCATTTCTTATCAGTGCATCAACAGACACATTTCTGAATTTTACTCAGCAGCCCTTTAATACTGAAAAAATGTATTTGTGAATTTTAGAGTTTGACAGAATGTATGCATCAAAAAAAAAAAGTTATTCTATGTACACATCAGCACCTAGCAAACAATAGTTATTTGCTACTGCTTGCTTCATTATGGAGAGTGGTCCTGGACTCCTACAGTGTTTTCTAGTTAGCACAAATGTTCCACAATTGAACTACTAGCAAATATTCATAATAAAACTTAACATAAATGCAAGATATTCTAAAAGATATAGTGCAGGCCAACACGTTAGAATGCAAACATGCAATTACATTTTTAGTATTATCACATTTAAAGTTTCATACACAGTCAGTAGATTTGCAGTCTAAAAGTGAAATGATCACAAGCTTTCAAGCCCACAATTTCTATGAAGAACCATTTTAAATATTTATAATCAAATGTTTCGGGCAGAGAGAGCAACCACTAGTTTGTCTAAAGCAGCTTAGGAGGAACTAGCAGGAAAAGCCTCTGAAGTGTAAGGACAAATCTTAGCAGCAAGAGTCTGTTAAAAAAGTGATTAAATACAACACGACATGCAATAATGTGTGCACTTGTCAGCACAAAATTTTGTCTGTCCTACACAACTTTGTGGACTAATGCAAGGTACTAAAGAAAACTGGAAACTGTACTTTGTTATATCAATGTGAACAGAACTCAATTTCATTGTTCTGAAAAGAATTTCCCTTTTATTTTTTTATTTATTTTATTTTTAGAAATGAACTCAAAGATGTAATCTACATTTCAGCTTGGAATATAATTTTTTTATTTGTCTTTGCTTTATTACATTACCTGTGTCTGCACCAGTCAGTCTCACGTAATTGTCAAAATATACCAGTATCACAGTAAATACAAAGCATTGTGCTGTTATAGCTTATCTGAATATTGAACAAGACTTCAACAAAAGAATGGGACAGACAAAACACTTTTCTGTACTATAAGAAAATATTACTTTTTCTCCACGCTTCGCCTGTCCTGGAGAGAATCCTGGGTCTCCTTTAGGGCCCTGTAAGCAGATAAATTAATCTCATTAATATCATCAGGGAAGAGAGTTTTTAATAATGTAAGTGGAAACAAATATTTTTAACTGTTATAGCAAGAGGGGGAATGTTCATATAAAATGCACTTGTTATTACAAAATTTTTCTCTCATACTTTTTCAGTAAAGAACTACCACAAAATAGTGTGGGTTCACCTCTAAATTGGATTTAGGTTTTCCAAATTTCATAACATCTCAAAAACTTTTGATAAGCAGATTTTATTGGTAAATCCAAGCAGGATAACAGCAGACATCCCAGCTGAAATGCTCTCCCCATGTCTCCACCACTTCAAGACACCACCTATTTCCCAAACACTGTGCAAGACCATAGGGCTGTATCGCTGCACTAATTATCTTGTCCAGCCTTCCTCACGCTCAGTACCTGCCCCACGCAGCACAGACATCGCAGCTGGGAAGAACGGAGCTGTCAACATGCAGCAAAGTCCTCTGTTCAGTTACAAATTACTCCCCAGCAGGTGAGACAGCTCGCCATTCGTGCCCAGAATTACCGTCTGCATCCAAGACTAGGCCGCAGGGAGGGGAAGGACGCTGCCACACCAGCCGCGGGGGGGGGAAGGCCCCTGCCACACCAGTCTCTCCTACTTCAAATCCCCGCTGCCGGAGCCCGCTGCCACACGAAGCACCAGGCACCGCAGGCCGACCCGCCACAGAGGCCCGGGGCCTGCCGTGGCCAGGGAGCCAGGGCTGGTCAGCCGGCCCCGCAGAGCTGTCGGCGACAGCCAGCTCTGCCACCACAAACCCGCACCCCTCAGAGCCAAATTCACTGACCTTAAAAAGGGAGTCACCAGCAAATGGCACCTCCTGAGACAGCCCTGGGTGACCCGCTTCACACTGGCCGAGCAGCCACCCGGCGAGCTCCCAGAGCCATAGGCTGAAACCACATTCATGCACTAATAACTGAAAATACAGTAATTGAGTAGGAAATGGGGAACCCTTTTGGTCTAATTCTTAATAAAAGCTGCACGTAAAAGGCACTGTAACGTTTCATTGACCCGTTCGTATAAATGGCAAAGGCTACAACAGTACTCTCGATTTCAAAGCCGTAAAGTAACACTGGGTGTTACTCACAAGCATCAAGATCTACTCTTCTCAAAAATGCGCTTTATGTAGCCAAGGAAATAAATGTTACAACCAAAGTTATCCCACAGCAGCGCTGGATCAAAAATGATGTATGCCCTTCACCGAAAGGAGAACTAAAGTTGGGAAAAACAGGTGTTTAGACATTGCCAGCACAGTCCTACTCTGAGGGGCAACACTGGGTGCTCGGAGGGACGTCCAAGACAAGCAGTGCGAGGCTTCCTGGCGGTCAGCCATTTCAGCCCTGCTACAGTCCTGGCTCTTACTTGAAACGCTACGGGGCCTGATCCTCCTCTTGCGCACGGTACCGCAGATCAGGGCTTTTCCTTCCCTCCGCAGTTAAGATTTGTACGTGTGAGGCTGCTTGAGAAGCTAAGCCTGCTGAATACTAGAGCCTGGAAATACGGCAAAATGAATCTGTTGTCTTAAATTGATGTGTCAGGTCACAGAGAACATTATTCATCAGCATGGCAGCAGTTATCTGAATATTTTCCAGCTGATTTACCTTTTGGAAGGTAAATAGTTATTTTCCTTGAACAACTCCAATCTGAATCCTGCTTCCATTTTCCAATGCGGGCATATTAAACTAAGAGTTGTAATAAAATTGTGATCAGCTCATGGTTAGCTAAAACACAGGCCTTCTGACAACTTACCCGTTGCCTCTCCTTCCCCCTATAAGCATAATTAATTCCTCATTATTTTTAATCTAAAAACCAAAAAACCGTAGTTATGCATGGCCTTGGGTTGTGGATTAACAACACGTCACCACAGGTCAAGATGTGAGGATAAAGCACTCCATTATTTAATCTATGTAACATTACAGTGTAGTTAGAACAGTGCCAGAACCCACAAACTATTTTCTTAACTAATCCATTTTTCAGAGAGGCAGGAATACAGCCAAGCTCATGAAAACTTTTAAATGACTTTAAAAACACCCATCAACTTTTGATCAGGAATTAAATGCTGAGGACATCAACTATCGGTTGGCACAGCTAGCACACGGTCAGGGCTGGAGGGTATTAGCTAATGCTGTTCCATGCTTCAAAGACAAGTGCATTTTATATATATACACAAAAAAATATATATAGGTACATGCATACACATATAATTCCCTCCATTCTTAAAACTGTGGAGACAGCTACAGAACTGATCAGAATTATGATCCAGTGGAAGGGCAAAATACATTATAAAACAAATCCTAGGAGTAATTGGTTACAATTATTTTCCTAGTGATGTATTCTATTATACAGCCATCAGAAATATTGTAAAAATTAATAATTAATCTCCAAGTTTAACTGTTCCTATAGAACTAGATAATAACAAAAGCGCACACGCACACGAATCACTTGGTTTTACAGTGTTTGACACTGAAAGCTTTATTAAATTTCTTTTTCTATCCCCGAGCAGTTTTTAACACCTGTCATGACAGGTCAGATTCCTGCCATTAGGAATCATACTAAAACACATCATGGTTGCTGCTGGTTTTTTCCTAACATTCTATCAAATTGTTCGAACTAAATATGAGTTGAAGGCATTCTGCAACTGCACAAATCTGTCAAATCTATTTAAAGGGCCTCTGTTACACAAGTTTGAAGGATTTTATTTGAGCTTCCAGTCTTTCTTTGGTTTCAAATATCACATCCATAAATCTTCAGCAAATTATTCTAGCATATCAACTGATAATGTCTGAAATATTAGAATATTTAAATATCAAAGGTTGGGTACTGACAAAAAAATGACTAATTTATAGAGAACGATACTCTAGTTTTCTTCCTTTTTTCTTTAAAAACGCAAGGCAAAAGGTTACAGCAATTAAATGTTTATTCTCATTTAAATTCCAGTTTATCAAAGAGGCTGAGCTGATTTACAGAAACTCTTGGGAAGAACAGACTACTTGTATGGATAACAGTTTCCAGATCATCATTCTGCACACACAGGGTTCTTTTTTCCCTGAATAAACTGCTATTTTGTTTTGATTTGAAGTTCAATTTGATTGATTACATTTAATTAAAATATGTTTATAGTAACAGTCACCATCTGTAAACCAAAGAAGGACAATTGCTTCTATTATAGGAAACAGTTCTGGGTCTTCCAAAAAGTCACTAAGAAGCTCATGTATTTACATGGCAACATGGATATATTAACTCACCTTTGGACCTGGCAATCCTGGCAAACCTGGATTACCATGTGGTCCTGGAATACCCTGGAAAAAAACACCAACAAAAAAGAGTGGGATTATTCAGTACTCCACTGAACAAGTGTGAGCAGTTTGCAGAGAATCATTTTGCTGCATCATTGTTGCTTTTAGAAGCACTGGTTGGGATTTTCAAAGGATTCTCAAGAAATAAAACATGCACATCTTTCTAAAAAATTAACAGTGAAGTTGAGTACTTCCCTTTCTTTTAAAAATCTCAGTTTCTATTGCCTTCCCAAGTAATTCTTAACAGGTATTTGGCACACAGTCACTGCAATGTCATCTTCCAAACACCGAAGGACCAAACTGGTGAAAACCTATCCCTGTTAAGTCTGCAACAAAGCTTTTATTGAATTCACTAAGGCCAAAGTTCCACCCAAACAATTAATCCAAATATCAAAAATAAGAAGAATCCTTTTCAGCTTTCTCATTATACACCGTGGTCTTGCCACAGATAAACTCAGTGTTTGTCTTTCCCTCACATGAGACTGAATTTACCAGTTACACCTTGCAGTAACACTGAAAGCTGTATCTGTCAAGTACTCCCTCTCCATAATGACAATGTTGGCAGAACTCCACAGAAATGCTAATCCCATGTGCTGTTTGAGAGATCATTTGCACACTGGCAACTGTGGAGGCACTCTCAGGGATTTTAGGAGATAGGAAACAAATTGAAAGTGCCAACGTATCTGCAGTCCTGAAGTGGCTCCCAGCTTTTGCTGCTTGCAATATTATTATCTTGGGGCATAGTACTGCAAAAGAGAGGTGCAAAAGTATCCTTGTGAAATGAGACACATCAAGGGAATTTCATCTCATCACTGATAATTTTGAAATTGCTCAAATTTCATTATTGAGAAACTCAGAACAAGCCAAGACACTTAGAAAAACTTAACTGTCAGATGTGGACTTCTCTGCCATGGAATTACAGAGATCAAAATCAGTTTTTAAAGGAAACCTCTAACCATTACTCAGGCATTGATACTGTGCCCAGTGTCCAACCCCTGTGAATCTGTCTGGATCAGGTTTGGACACACACTCAAGAGACCCTGAAGAAGGCCTAGGCAATGTGGCTCTGCACTCTGCTGCTTCCCGTTGAGACCTCAAGTCACATTTCAGGATGGCAGTTTATGTGAAGGAAGACAGAAGTCACAGGGCAAACTGGTAGATGCAGAGACGAACTTTGCATCACCAGGGCTTTATGTGCTTTTTGGCTCAAGACGACTCCTCTATCATACCATGTATCTTCAGTAGTTGTACTTGCTTGAATATATCAGTATTATGCAAACTGAAGATCAAATAGTTTTATAGGCTTTCTTGGATCATATAAGTATGTATTTTAAACTCAGAACTACTGGTAAATATTCACCTTGGACGTTTACATGCTTTTTTCAGGCACCCTATTGTAAGCTGTCTCCTCACATCGGAAAGCATATGCTATTCAATAATTAATCCAGAAAACTCACACAGTAGAGCACTGTGCTCTTAAGTACTCTACACCTGTAAAAAAAGACCTGCAGCAAAAAAAAACAAAAACAAAAACAAAAACCAACCCAAAACTGAGCAAGGTAAGAGCAGTAAGATAAGCAACAGGCATGGCTTTAAACACATGGGCAGCCTCCTGCAAACCAAAGACAACTTCCCACTTCTGAGGATCTACTTGGATATGTGGAATCCTGCCTGCGATGGAAAAGCATCCTCAACAGAGGCACTCTGCAACATAAAAAGCAGATTTATAGAAACTGTGAGCTCCTATGAAGAAAGGTAATTTGAAAAAGGACCCAAGGAAGATACGGATTCGAAGCAATGCTTTTCATTTTATACTTTTAAATATGCCTTATCCACTCCCTTTCTCCAGCTGCTCTAAAGCACCAGTTTGATTTTCATCCCCGTTGACCAGTGCACTCTCCTACCCAGTCAGAACAAGCTCTGAAAGCCAGCAAAGCACAGGATGTTCAACACACTGTTGAGCATCAGCTTGTTTAAACGTTCCTCAAAGGCTGAGTCAAAACTCCCACACGCCTGCTGAGCCTTCATATAAACTACTCCCTTATCTCCCACTTGTGATTTGCCTCGATGAGTGCACTCCAGCCATAACCACTAACATCCCCAAATACTGAGGCCCAAAATCTTCTACACAACAAATGTTAACCTGTTCCCTCCAGCCGCCCTTTCCCTAAAACTCCCCAAAATCAACCGTGACCTCAGGGACTCCTCAAGCTTTTTTTTTTTTTTTAAAACACTGAATTGTGAAAACACAGATTTACCGAAAGGATTTACCCCCTTTTGCCCCACCAACTAGTCCTTGCAGTGGCGCGAGCTGCTCCCATGCTCTTGGCATCTGGGGCACGGGTTTCTGCTCACTGTGGCAAAGCCTGTGCCCTGTCCCCTGGCACAGGGCAAGGCTGCTGTCCCTGCTCATGTTGGGGTGCACCCAGTCACACAAAACAAATCAACGTTTGCTGCTGTAGCTAATTTATTGGGCAAATTATGCAGATTTTTATCACCCCTTTTATTAAGCTGCTGTAACACAAGAGACTAAAACAGATTTTTGGGAGTGTTCCCCCCACTGCCTTGCAGTGGTTAATTTTGTATCCACAGCCTGCTCCTCCGTGGCCCTGGCATGCATTGCTCACTCCCCCTCATTCCAAAAACAAATGAACATGACCTTAGATTGCAGCAGATGGGAGCAGCATGGAAAAACGAACAGTTCATATTGCAGGCAGCAAAAGCTAGGTACAAATGTAACAACGCTGTGTACGCACCCATACACAGAATTAGCTATGCTGGAGGCTCACAGCAGAAAAAAAAAAGTAAACCAAACCTGTTTGCTTTGCCTTACTTTAACCTCTCTGCCAAATATTAAGAACCATACACTTTCATAATCACCAAGCATATAAATAAAGTTGAGAAAACCAAAATGATGCAAACTGGAGTTTGATTATCGGTGACCTGCTTAGAGCTACAGAAGAACATAGCTGTTTTACTCACCCGAGGACCTCTCTTTCCTGATGGACCAGGAAAACCTGGAGGACCTGGAGGACCCTGATGGTAGAAAATCAAAACAATTGAGGCTAAAACCCAATACAAAAACAGTATCACAAGTCTGAATCAGACCAGTTCTTCTAACTGATGACTTTCTGCTTGTGCAGTCCTTCTCGACTTGAAAACCTATTCCCAAACTGCAAGCAAGTTGGTTTTTAATCTGGTTGTAAATCAGATTTCTGTTTAGAAAGTATCTTATGTCAGAGGAATTGGAGCTAACAATCTAGATAGTAACTTTACATAAGTGTATTTGTATTAAAGGAAGAAAAGATCAGTTCAAGGATTAGGAACAAGCAAGTGCAGTGTATTTCAAAACAAAGAACAGAGAATAATTAAGCCTTTTTAATAAGTATTCCGGCATGCCAAACACATTTTAGAAAAGTCAGCAGTAACTGTGAAAAATGAGATACCACCTCACAGAAAAGACAGACATGAAATAGAAGAAAATAAGTGTGGACCAATGATTGTTCAGTTTCGTATTAAAAGCTTCTGATAAGAATAACTGGTAGCATGCTCACCTTTGTATATAATGAATAACAGTCTTTTTAAAGAAAAAAAAATGCAGATTTTTTTAAATGCTAGTATATAACCAGAAGTATCTTTTGCAAATAAGTTAGATTATTAGCCACTATAGGATCAGACAGTGTACCATCCTCTGTACATCTAGTTGTTTTGACCATAGAAATCTTTCCTTTTCTGTATGTGATTGCTGTTCCCATTCAAAACCCCAGAATCTACTGCATTGTAGAATGAGCTACAAATACAAATGAGAGCTCTAGACTAAAATCTGCACTAATTTATATTATATTTTGTCTATAACACTTGAGTCCCAAGAGGCATGGGCTACTTTTAAGGATGAATTCAGCTCCCATCCAAATGCCAGCACCGCAAGTCCCAGCTTTAACAGAAACCAAGTACACCACAAGGGAAGATTGGCATCAAGAAAGTCAGACCCCACGAAGGAGGTCAGTTGACGATAGCAGGAAGGGACTCAGCTTGCTCTTTCACCCAGGCTTCCTCGCACTTCTGTGTTCTGAATATACTGCAGCCTCTCAGCTGAGACACTACGCAAAACACTGAATATCAGACTGCCCATCACCAAGTAACACTGCTGAAAGCTGGCTGGGATACCAGGGAAATCAGAAGGGCAATTATGGTGGCCGAAATTACCAACTCACAGGCTTTGCAAAAAAGGAAAATGTAAAAAAAGAAAAAAAAAAAGAAAAAAGAGAGAGAAGGGGAAAAAAGACAAACACCCTTTGGGGTTTTATTAGCAACCAACGAATCATTTATTAAGACAGAAGCTGCATTTTTAAAAACCTGAAGTTTTGTGGAAGTGCTATTTCTTTTTCCTTGAAAAGATAATGTCACTGGCAGAGAAGACAGTGCTGACTACGGACTTCGGCATTGTCAAGCCAATTACATTCATTTGGCCAAAATACAGACCACTTTGGACAATTCTGGGAAAAACACTGTTGTTCTGAGAAAGAAAAAAAAATATTTTCTTCTCCAATTAATCATAATAATCTTAGGAGTCTAACTGTAGTGCAACTGCCTGTTTATAGTTGGGAATATTTGTATGTCCACACATACTGCACTAAGTCATGCTGAAACCCATACCCTGCACTTTCCTCTGTGTAATGCAGAAGACAAATCTGTGCCACAGTCTTTAGGTCAAACCGTAACACGTCATATTTTAGCACAGGAGGCTTGCTATTTACCCTGACTGCTTAAATGCTCACTAGTATCCTCATATTTTTCTAGAGTAACAAGACCATAACTGTGTTTAATAACAAAAAAATGTAACAGACAAGACACAGGGAAAGCTTCTGACCTGGCATTCTTGTCCAGGTCCAAAAATGTACCTGAAACGGCACAGAGAGCTCCCACCCTGCCACTGCTGAATTTCAGAATCACAGAATCACTGAATGGTAAGGGTTGGAAGGGACCTCTGAAGATCATCTGGTCCAACCCCCCTACCAAGGCAGGATCACTTAGGGCAGGTTGCACAGGAACGCGCCCAGTGGGGTTTTGAAGGTCTCCAGAGAAGGAGACTCCACAACCTGTCTGGGCAGCCTGTTCCAGTGCTCCGTCACCCTCACAGTAAAGGTTGAGGTGGAACTTTCTGTGCTGCAGTTTATGCACATTGCCCCTCGTCCTATCACTGGGCACTACTGAAAAGAGACTGGCTCCATCCTCCTGACAGCCACCCTTCAGATATTTATAGACATTGATAGTCCCCTCTCAGCCTTCTCTCCGGACTAAACAGCCCCAGGACTCTCAGCCTTTCCTCATACAAGAGATGTTCCAGTCCCTTAACCATCCTCGTGGCCCTCTGTTGGGCTCTCCAAAAGCTCCCTGTCTCTCTTGAACTGGGGAGCCCAGAACTGGACACAATACTCCAGATGAGGCCTCACCAGCACAGAGTAGAGGGGGAGGATAACCTCTCTTGACCTGCTGGTCACACTCTTCTTAGTGCACCCCAGGATACCACTGGCCCTCCTGGCCACCAGGGCACATTGCTGTCCCATGGATAACATTGTCTACCAGGACTCCAAGGTCCTTCTCCATGGAGCTGCTTTCCAGCAGGTCAACCCCTAACCTGTACTGGTGCATGGGGTTGCTCCTCCCCAGGTGCAGAACTCTGCACTTGTCCTTGTTAAATTTCATGAGGTTCCCCTCTGCCCAACTCTCCAGTCTGTCCAGAAGCAGTATGCTTTCTAATCTCTCCTCTCAAATTGTAAATGAAGAGATGCACTTTGCTTAGGAAATTATCCTGGGACTACAAAGGGAAACATATTTTTAATTAAGTAAAATAGCTGCAAGCATTGTGCATTCTCTTGCAATTTGTGATACAAAGTTATTCTCTATCCCTGTTTCAGACACTCTCTACATTACCTTAAAAATACATTAATAGCCAAACCCCATCGATTCCTAATAGGAATTATGGAATAATTCAAATAGAAGTTTAATGAGTATTTATTAACATCCCTGATCTTTGCTGCTGACTTGTTGAAGGAGGGCAGCGAGAACATTTTTCCCTATGTGACTTTTTAAAATTTTAAAGTAGTGCCTGCTTCCTTTGGGAAAAACAAACAAAAACACCAAAAAAAACCAAAACATAACAAAAAACCAGAAACAAAAACAAACCCACAAACCAAAACACCCTCACTTTGATTACACTCATTCATAAGTAATTATCTCTCTTCATCTAAAAAACACAAATAGAAGAAAATCTAATCACAATCAACCCTCAGCAACCCCTAAAAGAAACAGTAAAATATATTTTAAACTATGCAGCCAGAAATGAATAATGCTTTCTCACAGCTTTCTAGAACAGTCACCCATTGTAGATGAAGTCTGTGGTTAACAATGATTAGCAATTAGCACCAGCAATCCAGGTGTTTGATTAAAGTACTAACAAGGACTCTCCTTACCCAAGAGCACATTACTCCTTACGCTCCAGCTCAGACTCCTCCCTGCAACTCAAGCAATATCTCTGCCGACCGCAGACTTCGTAGAGCCCAGTAAGTGTTCCTGTAAATGCTTTTCTGACTAGTTGTAAGAAGTTATTCCACCCTAGGTACTCTTTCGACCTGTGGAAGCAACTACAACTTCAAATAAGCATGACTTTTTATACTAGTTAGGAAGCTATTTGTGCCTCTTAGACACCCACGTAAGCCACAGAAGTCAACTTCTGACGGTGTGCCCATCTCTCTTAAACCAAGGCATTAGTCATCTGCTTGAATAGCTCTTCTTCCAACTGCTGCAAACCACAATTAACACAACTGAAGCAATTTAAAGTGTTAATGCATTTTTTGCATTTGACATTCTAAACATCAACAAAAAAATAGTGAATTTGTGTAAATATTACTGATGCAAATTTTAAATTCATTTATTTAATAAGATCAGTTTGCTCACAACAGATCATATGTACCTTAAGGAACATACTACAACTTACTGTCCTTAGGAATTGTAAAAATTTAATTTAGCTATTGAGGAGAGAAGCTCAAGTTCCAGATAATGATGGCTTAATCCTGAACTAATAAAAGTAGATACTACTCTTCCAGAAATTTTCACTACCTTTCAAATGGTCATTGGGATGAATGTAATGGTGAACTTTCACAGACATTTTCTAGGTGACTGAAGCCCTTCTATGGATACATGTGTGTTAAACTTGCCCTATGCCAGAGGTAATAGGAAGCATTTCATTTACACGTAACAAGCCCCTAAGATTTCGTATGCACAGAAGTAAATTCTGCATTAAGTAGTTAAAACTCCTGCACAGGCGTATGCTGATCCTATTGCCATTCAATATCCAAATCATATTCACTGAAGTTTAAAAGGCATTTGACTACACCTCAACAACTCAACCTCAGCTCACCTCAAACACTTTTTTAAAAGACTAAATTAAAGAAACATATGAGTTTAATGCTTGATACATCAAATACCTAAGATAGGTGGCCCTTCAAGAAAACAAGAGAGACCAGGACCCTCTCTGCACATCCTCACCAAAATATCTGAAATCCAGCAGGGGAGTAAGCAGAAACATCAGGCTCCAAACCTCTTCCAAAAAACTCCCCGCAAAAGGAAATTCCACTTCTAACGTTGCTGATATAACTTGTTCTATTGTACAGGTATCATGCTGATTAGCTATGTTTTCCTTGTGTCCCATCTAACATTTCCTACTCAGTCTTGCCATACTTTCTGTGAACAGGCAAAAAACCGTCTCTATTAACTCACCCTTTGCAGAACTATAACATTTGTCCCTTACTTTCATTACCGAACACATTTTGTTTTAACCTTTGCTCAGAATCATATTTTCTAGAACCGTGCCACTGTTACTGCAACCTTCTGCAATCCTTCCAGCCTGCCTACATCCTTTTTAAAGCTCATAATCCAAAACTGAGGACACTTCTCCAAACTGCAGCCACAGCATATTCAGGCCAGTGGAAAAATAACCTGTCTCTGATACTCACCACTCCTGGTCATGTATCAAGGTGACAAGATGCATTTATTCTCTAGTGCACTGTAACATCACTCTACCACCCCCATCTGACAGCCTAACCAATCACGCCCCCAGCTTCTACTTGTACTTTTAATTTCTGTATTATTGCACTAAATTCAATGCCATCAGTTTTAGATCATCTGGAATTCTGATTCCGTCACTCAGAATTCTTATAGTATGCTTTGTCTACCTTTTTAAAGCATATCACAAAGATATTAATTTAATATCGTAATATCATAAACCATAATATCATAACTCATAATATCATAGTGATATTAATTTTATTATTGAGCAAAAAGGATCCTACCAAATGTGATTGTCCACCTATTTTTTCTTCTTTCCTCATTTGCATTTCACTGGAAAGGATAAAAAAAACCTGCACACTTATCTTTCCAAATGCCCTAGAGCAGGCAGTCACTTGTGTATGATTAACCTCCTTTCTTTACAGCTGTGGAAGTCTTTCCCCTTCTTTGTCAAGAATTCCTACAACAGCCAAAGCAGTGTCATGAACATCAGAGAAATATATATATGGCTTTGGGTTATGGATTAAAGCTTTTCAATATTGTTGTGCAGAACACAGGGAAAACATATCAGTTTCAGCTGAATTAAAAGGAAAGTTTAAATATTTAAGACTAACATTATCTTTTGGCTACTAAAAATAAAACAGCAAGAATCTTAAGTTTTTATCTGAATCAGCAGACACCGAGACAGATTTCTCAGCCTAGGTAGGGAAACGTGAGGGTTACCTGCAGAACTAAAATGCTTGCAAGTGATCAGCTGCCCAGCACATCCCCTGTGGCTAGGGAGAGCCTCAGCAAGCAATTTTGTTCAACTGAGAAATAAACTAAGAGTGAAATCTCTGCTGATGCTACCCCTTACTGCTCTTTATTTAGCACCACATTTAGGATCTCTGAACTGCCTTCTTTCAGGGTTCTCACTCTCACACCTCTTGGTTGGAATAAAAGCATCTCATCCAGGACTCAGTTCTGCCTAACGCAGGGCTTGCATTTCCAACTCCTCTTGGCAGTATCTCCGGACTGCTTCTCCTTACCAACCAGACGGCCTCAGGAACACTACCTTTTGGTCTTCTACTATTTCTGCTCCTGGCTGCGTGTCTCCATAATCCAGAAAGCTTTTCCAATAGTGAAAACTAATTCCTAGCTCATTTCTCAGAGGAAGCCAAATCCTGTGCAGATAGGCCTGCAGACGCAATTACCTGCCAGCAACCAACCGAAATCAGCTCTCTAGCCCACATCACCACCTCCTCCCACCAGTGCGGGACTATGTATCCCGTTACTGCAACCTGCTTTATGACTATGCAATGAAGAATATCGGTTTGAAAGTTAAACAGTTAAAAATAAATGCTAGATTTATTTATATTTTAATCTTTATACAGTGCCAACACCTTCTGCAACACAAAAAGGGGTGGTTCATTAAGTGCATGGCGCAGATTGTCCCCTAAACTAGAGGCTGGTGGTTCAGGAGACCACACTGTTCCACTTTAAGCTCAACCTTGTATTTTTGTAGGGGATTTTGGTCATTGCAACTGCTAGAATTTTAATCGGGGTCTTAATAGTTTTGAAGAAATAGGTACCCCTTTTCCATATGCTATCCATAAATGAAAGCCTGAATTCTGGAGCCCTGCTTTGCAGCGGTGGGTGAATTCCACAGCTGTGGGATCATGGAATACATGATCAGGGGCCTAATTATACAAGGCAAGAATCAGTTCTGGTAGATAATTAAACACTAAAACGAAGCTGAGGAGCTTAAGAACCACAAAAGCTAGTTCTTGCCTGTCAACTCCAATAGAACGAACATTATTTCTGCGTTGAAATCTTGAAAGAAGGTTCAAACCAACCACAACATAATGAAAGAAGAAAAAAAAAGGCGGGGGGGGGGGGGGGCATGCCTCACAAGGATTT
>NW_010522820.1:89557-101031 GCF_000687285.1 Phaethon lepturus
GTCATGCCTCATCAGGATTTTTTGCTGCAAGGGAACTTTGCATGTTCCTCGGTGTTGCTTTTTTAGGCTCCCCACTGATAAGACTCTGTGGGTACTTGCATATTGAACTGTTAGAGCCACAAAAATAAGAGCTGGATTACATCTGGTCTTCTCTACATGGGTGTACTAGACTGAGAAAGCAAACCAAGACCACCTCTTCAAGTCTGAGGCCAACAGCAGTGGCAGGTACTGTGCCACGCAGCCTCCGTGGAGCACAGTTCTTTACAACAGCTGACGTGGAAAAGGCCACGCAGGGACCTCCTCCCTTTGGCATCAACCCCTCTGGCAACAAAATGCTTTAGCTTTCCCACTGTTTCCGTGGGTGCTGCTGGCCCCCTCAGCCAAACTAGTGCCCACAAAGGTCTAGACTAACTTCCCAGCTCTGCCACAGATCTCCAAGACCTTGGGCATGTTGTTTAAATCCTGACCCAGCAAAACACTTCAGCACAAATGCACCATATCCGTTACTACACACTACACCAAAGGCAAGATCTGCTCTACCTGCCTTCCTATGGAAGACAAACTTCTGCATCCCCAGTCTGTAAGAGAGGCATAGAAAATGGTGATACAGGGATTTTTAAACACTCCAAATCAGCAATCATCTTTGTCACTGTACATATAGCATCTGTGTCTGGAAAAAAAAGAGCATTTGCTTGGAGTTTCTTAGCAATACAACCAACCAACAGCATTAGCAGCAGCCATTTCTGTGCCACATAAAAAAAGAATGGATTTAACTTTCTTGGCTGTAACCGACTGAACTGACAATGTACAAGCTACGTGCTAAAATTAAAAGCTTCCATTAGCAGTTAGTAAATATCCTAAGCTCAAAAAATGGAAATTAGCCTCATGTTGATAACAGTTACATGCTTAGTGGTATGTCCCCATAAATAGTGTCGTAAGGGACAAAAAGAGAAAAAAAGACTGACTTCACATTCAGAAAAGATTAAGCAAGAGCACCCCTGGACTAACATGAATTACTTATTAACAGATATTTCAATTGTGTAGCAATCCCCTTGCATCTGGATCCTGTATAAAGTAAAAATTGAACTTTTAAATACGTTTTCAGTTCCTGACTACATTAAGAAAAAAGTATTTCAGTGCTGAAAGAATACACGCAATAAATTTATGGGCACATTCAAATATATATTAGGAGCTGCTTAACACATATCAAATCGCTCCCCAGTAATAACCACACAAATGTGCACACACACACACACACACAGAAAAAAGAGCAAGCGGAATTATCTACTCCATGCTATGGCTTAAAAATTTTAACCAAAAACTCAAACAAGCACTAACTACCATATTTCCCAGGCTAAGCAGGAACTGTTCTTTCTTCTCTGTAGCTTCATAGATATTGTTCCCATTTTTATGTATTAAAAAGTTTGAGCCTTGTGCACACAATAAGAAAGGACAAACAGGTTTCTATTAAAAGCACTACTGCGCATTTGCAATTGTTTCAGGCATGACTTACCCTGTGAACTAAAAAAATGCCATAAAATCTTGTAAGACTGTTCTAAAAATCATTTTACATGCAGTTTTGCATGACCCTGTAACCTTGGGTTACAAATGGTTTTACCAGTCTGGATTCTGCAACTGGTCTCTTTCTACAATTATGAATTTTGATAGCATTGCTCAACTGAGAAAACTATGGCAGTCTTCTAAACAGCTTGGCTGTTCTTTTCATGGATCAGTGTCTACATTTGTCCTGTATGAATTTCTCCTGTAATTTTATTAAGTAGTCTCCATAATTAGCAGCTAAAAACATCTGGCTGCATTTCACATTTTAAAGAGGTCTTGGTTGCCTACCACTCCACCAGAATGTGAAGGTCTTGAACGTCTTTGTGTTCTGCCAGTAAATAAAAATATACAACACTTACACCAAAATCACATGCGGGAAAGAGACATACTTAAGGCAGACAAACATTCGTGGAGTACAGCCGGGAGAAGCTGCGGTCACAGCTTCGCCATGCTTTGCAAGGTTTCTTTCAAAGCCTCTGTTAAATGTATGTTGCCGTGTTATAGTAAAAAGAGTAGTAAAGATAACTTACAGGAGGTCCAGTTTCCCCCTTTGGACCTCTGACACTTCCCATTTCAAACATTTTGTCAAGATCTTCATAGTCATAATTATCAATACCAATGTCATAACTGTTTTCTGTGTGGTAAGTCTCATCAGCATCAAGTGCACCTTCCTGCCCTGGACGGAGCTGATTATCCAGAGAGAGGTCAGCAGGCAAACCGTACCGGGTTGAGTTGAAGATTTGCTGCTTTTTGTTTGGTTCATCTAAATGCTGTTTTGCTTTGTCCATCCCTTTGCTTTTAGTTTTACTCTGGTTTACAGGGGAGATCAGAGAAGGCTCCTTTTGTCTGCCTGCGTCTTCTTTGGTATTATCTAACGTATTTGTGTATGATCCTGTGGGGGTCTTAGTGACATTTCTTTTTTTGTTCATCTCCTGCCGATGAAGAAGCAGACTGACATTCTCCTGGAGTTCTGTTTCAGGCCGAGATTCCAGCAACAGAGGTTTGGCCTCTGGAAACTCTGATGCAGAGACATTTCTTGACTCAAAGTATTCTGATAGAAAATGAATCTTAGCAACATCGGTAACAGGAATGTTTGATGTTTCTTCCCTTCTATAAGCTGATATGTCTTCTGACTGGTTTTTCTCATCAATCATCATCTTTGAAAAAGCATCCGGCCCACCTGACACGTGTGGAGCTCCTGGCAGAGATCGGTACGTTTCAGCCTGGCGACATTGCTGTTTCACATATTTACAATAGTTGGCAGAGGCTTCTGCAGAGGGAATAATATCTAGCTGACATATAACTCCTTCAAAGCTGACAGAGTGAGAGTTCATCCTTCCCAGGGTAAATACACCATCCAAATCAAATGTCTCCACTTCAGAAAGTATTTCCCGGCTATAGTACTTCTTTCCGCACTCAGCGAATATCGAGACAGTCTTGTCTCTAATGTCAATGGCAAACGAATGCCATTGTTCATTATGAACACTATAACCAAAGTATGCGGGCTGCTTCCCTCCAGTGTACACCACTACCTTTCTTGGTAGCAACTGGACACCGAACTGCAGTCTACTTTTACTCCTAATACTGAAAAGAAAAGCATTATTTACTCTGTAAGAGTACAACCCAACTAATATGGTGAACTGATGCCCTAGATTTGATGGTATGACTTGAGTGATGGGGGACTCAATACGTGCATCGCTAGTTAGTACAACTCCTGATACAGTTAGACGAACACCCTGAGGTAACAGAGATGATGTTGAGGGCACTGTTGTCTCTGAGGGCTGTTGAACATCTTTCACAAGGCCTAGTTGATGAAGAACATCTATTGCTGTAAAAAGAAAAAGGCATACTGTTGATTTTGTTTACAAGCGCATAAATTCAGATCCATATAAACAAATGTAGGCACAACATCTTAATAAATCTGTACTTCTCAGAGCATATATATTCCACACAGCAAGGCCACCAAATCCCTAGTGTAAGGTACACCAACCTTTCACATAAACAAATAATTAAAGCCAGAACAAAATTTCTGTCTTTAAAAAAAAGAAAAACACATAGAAAGGTCCATATAATGCCCATTGTAGGTTAGTTCATTTATGAAACCGAAAAATCCCCATTTGCTGTCTTCAACTTTTTGCAGTAGCAGTCAATGAACACACTTTGTTAGTTCCTTATTTTTCTGGCTAATCCTGCCTACTCTTTGCGCAGATAATTTTTTTTTTAACTTAAACTTTTTCTTCTGCAATAAAACCACAATTTTCCTCTTTATCAGAAAAGTTTAAAGTGTTTCGGAGGAGGGTTGCTTTGTTTTTAAGAAGAGACAAGTTATATATAACACAGTAACACCTCAGTGGAGCACCAGAAAATAGTCACTGGCTCAAAGCAAAATACAAAGGTAAGTCTTGCCGAGGAGCTTCTATGAGCTGCAGAAGTAATTCAACTGGTACCCAGGAAGAATTGCTGTGCTTTCACCAGAAAGCTTTCCTCCTGCCAAGCAAGGCCCTGTGCCATTACAGAGCTGGCTTCAAAGGGAATTGTTTTCCTTATGGGATCACCCTTGATTGTATGTATCTGTGCCAAAGTTACTCAGACTAAAAAACAAAGATCTTTCGAAGGGGAAACATGACAGAGCACGCCTTTCCCTCCACAGTTTACTTGTTAGGGCCAGGGACGATGTGAACTCTGCAGAAGTGGTAAGGAACAAGGAAAGACGAGACCTGTCAGGACCAAGGGGCAGTGCTCCCATCCTCTGGCTTGTCTGTGCTCCCAGCACACGCAAGGCTGCAGCTACCCAGGCAAGATACTCAGTTAGGAGCGCACTCCACAGCAGGAGACAAGCAGTGGACATTAAGGAGACAAAGAAAAGCTAGCTGTCCTACTGATTTATGTCCTATAGGTTTGGCTTTGACATATAGAAGTCTGGACAGGAGATCTTCCTCCAGGCAGGAAAAACACCCCAGGCGGGGGTGTTGTCACTGTGGGATTCTCTAGTGTCTTATATAATGCGAGCTTTGTGCTTTAGCCCTTTCCTTAGCCTGGACCATACAGTATCTCCATCTTTTACCTGGCTAAGTGTCTTCACCTAATGGGTAGAAACACAATTATCTAGCCTCCTGATGAACCAAAATCATATCTGACCTGGGGTAAGAAATCAAAGCCACTTTTTTCCCTAAAGGGTAAATCAATGGTCAAAGATGACCAAATTAATTTGGTACTGCCTAAATCAGATTTAGGCATATTGGAGTTGGTGGGCATAAAGACCTTCTTCCTTCAAGATGAATATAAAGACACCGTTAGATCTCTTACGATGCAGGTGAAACAGAAACACTACAAAGGCTTGAATAGGAGCCAAACTCCACACCCCTAGCAATCTTCCCATAGGGTCACAAAACAAGACGGCACTTAATGGCATCGATTGGTAAAACTGCTTGTCTGGGTATTTGTGAAAGGTGCCACAGAAATAACTGCAGAGACTGAGACAAAACACAATGATGGAAATAAAAAACGAGAAGGCTGGGGGCTAAAACACATGCCATGAGAAAGGGCTGACGGAGCTACATTTGCTTGGCCTGGAGATGGGAAGATTTGGGGGAATCTAATTACAATTTTCCATTATCTGAACTGGGGTTATAGGGAAAACAGAGAAAAGCTGAAGAGTAACGGGCACGAGCTGCAACACAAGAAATTCCAGCTCCATACAAAGAAAAAGCATTCTCACCGCAGAAGTGGTTCAGTGCTGAACTGGGGGGCAAAGACATTGTGTAATCTCCATGCTTGGAGATTTTCAAAGCCCAGCTGGACAGGACCCAGTAACCTGAACTAACTTCAACACTGACCCTGATCTCAGCAGGAGGTAGGACCAGATGAGTTCCAAGGTCCCTCTAACCTAAATTTTCCGATTTTCTGCACAAGGGGAAACTGAACATTGTAGTTTTCATAAACAGCATTGCACGGAAGCACACACTATCATCAATTCTCCCCTAACTGGAACAACTAGCTGGACCCAAGCTTCAGTGAACTGCCTCTACTAAAAAACACAAGTAGTATCTAGCACTTGCACTGATCTAATAAGCCTGGCACTTTCCATAGCGTTTAGCTGAGGGTACTTTTACTATGCATGTTGTGCTTATATTAAGTAAATAATGCTAGTAAATGGCATAACAAAAATTTGGAGTAACCAAGAGAAGTTAAGGATTCTCTGCTATATTGAGAGAGAAGAGCAACTAAAACAAATGGACGTTCACTCCTTTAGTGGAAAAAAGGTCTCTCTTCCCCGTCTTCCCTTTCTCTGTTTACTGAATGTATTCATAGCAAACTTTAAGAATAGACAGATGTTGGCTTAGTTTCAGTGGTAAATTATGAAAAGAGCCTGAGATTTCCTTGAGAGTGGTTTATAAATTGGAACCAAAAGCATCCACCTGAATGCACTGTACGTCTTGAAAATTAATTACACACCTTGTAGTGTTTCTAGTCGTGTTTGAGATTCACGGACACGCCAAGATTATCCTGGCGGGTAGCCAGCGCAGCCAGCGCAGATATGGAGAAAGCATATCTTTGCAGAAAGTCGTGTGTACGCCAATTTCTCAAGATGTTTTGCCTCAGAGCAATTAATTTACTATGGCTGTATTTTCATCCATCAAACTGATAACAGAGGTCAGGTTATAGTAGAGCTTCGAAGCACAATGCATCTGCATCAATGAACCACCACACTTTCCCAGGACCCCGGTCCCGCATGGTCTGCACGTAGTTATGGAGGAGAAAGCCGTACTTGTATTGCCCTCGTGAAAGCTAAGAAGAAACACAGGTCCCGAGCTCTGGGCAATGCAAAGGTCTTATGCATGTAAGTAATACCCCAAGGCTGGAGACACCAGTCCAGCACTTCTGTGCACTGGCTGGGCCAGCTGACTGCACAGAGGAAAATAGCTAATAATCTAACCTGAAGTTGTGCCTAAATATCACATCCTAACCTGAGATATTTGGCAAGTACTTGTATTTTAAAATATTTGTAACTATATATTTGTATTTAAAAATAACAACGCATGTGATCTGTCCAAAGTCTTATAAACTGAAGTATAAAACAAAAAAGCTTAAACTGGCTTAAAACCAGCCAATTTAAAAATGACATTCAAAAGTATCACTACTAAATCTCAAACTGCAAGCAAAATTGCCAGAATTTTGGCAGTTCTGATTTGAAAACAGCACATTGTGTAAAAGTTATTAAAAAAAAAAAATCTTCTGAGAGCATGATGAGAAATAAGACACATTCTCCACATCCTGCAAACATATTTCTGCAAATAATGACAGGTCCTGAGAAAGCTAAACACAAATACATGCTGTGTGAAAAATGACAGCAAAAGATTAAGTATCAACTAATTATTCCTTGCTGACTTGCTGCCTGTTAACCCACCATCAAGCCAAAAAGCTGTTCCAAACTTTTTTGGCCAGTCATTTCATTTCTGGCCCAACATGTATTTTTATTTTATTTTAAGGCTTTCAGAAGCTCTTGGCAGTACACAAGGTTTTGGGAGCAGGCAGCCCTCTCAACTCTTCCTCCCAGCATGACAACCACTATTTTATTTACCTATCAGTAGTCAGTTTTCTTTGTTTACCCATGTCTGCACAACATCTGTCTTCACTTACTGTTCACTCAACTTGTTACTCCCCCAAATTGTAATGGCTCATCTTCTTGAAGGAGAAGTTGTTTCGGGTTTTTGGTGTCAAGTGCTTTCTTTCCACCTTCTAGGAGGACTTGAAAAATTCACAACCTTACTGCATCGTAACGGGAGGGAAAGCCTAAAACAGGCTTTGGTAAAAAATCTCCTGAGCCTCTTGTGGCACAAGAAAAGTCCCAAAAAGGAACTGAGGAGGGATAAGGGGATTTGGCTATTTAATCATTCCACACTCTATTCCGTTCAGTCTCTCTTGTTCATTTCCCACATTCCTCCATACTCATGACTAGTCTGAAGGCAGGATACTTGGGGCGCTCTCTCCATTTCATCAATCCTGTTATATACATTACTCACTTTCCCTTTACCAGCATGGGTGAGGGAAAGACAAGGATCATTCATCAGTCAGCTCCACCAGAACTGAGAGTAATTACTCATCAGGTCGCCCATTTCCTAGGTGATGCTGCATCTGCAGTTGGGTAAATTGAGGCACCTGGCTGCCACCAGTGCTCTCTGGGACACCAGCCCACGACTGGCATAGGAAAGCCAACCAGCTACATAGATTCTGTATGTCCTTGAGCCACACTCAAAGTACTATTCCCAAAGGCTGAGGCTGTATCTTTACATGTATTTCACGGAACACAATTTATAGCAGCCTACCAACAGGAACAAGGCATAGCTTCTCAGGTAAAGCATGCACAGGCTGACCCATCAGCTCAGGAGAGAAGGAATGTTAATGACTCTAGCTAGCATCTTCCTATTTGGCAGAATACTCTCTTTTTTCAAAATACAGCTGCCAAGAAAGTTTTAATAACAACTTAAATGTTAACATATTCCTAATGGGCAGACAATCCTGTTCCTTGACAAACTCTAAGCACTGCAAAAGGAATAGTGCTACCTCTGCAGATTATATACTGAGACTGATGGATACGCTTGAGCTGCTCTTTTTTTTTTGGAGGATGTTTCCGCAGACTGCTGTTCTCTGAACTGCTTTTTGCAACCTCGTTTACACACTGTGCAAATAAAGTGCGTGAGGGACCAAATTCACCCATGGGCAGAAAGTTGCATCAGGGTTCAACGCCTTGCTTTGATCCCAAGCAAGCACTTAAAGAAAATGAAGTCATGTATGGCATCTGTGCACAGGGGTGGAGGGGAGTTCCCATTCAGTCAGGCTTCTCATGTGGCTACCTAGAAATGCTGTTGAGTAATTAAAAAAAAAAAGTAGGGAAGCTCCTTCACCTGCTGGTGACTAAATAATGAAATATAAGCATGTCCAGACTGGAGGCTTTACCCCATTTCTTCAGAGCTCTGTGCACGGAGGTACTCTCACCTGAGAGGCAAATAAGCCTCAGGCTGCACCCGCTCCCCCGTGCCGCTGCTGCCCCGGTCTTGTAAGGCTTCACGGCCCTCGCCTGAAGTCTCCTTAGAAAAGCAATTCTCAGGCTGAGGCACATGAGAAGGGAGAGAAATCGTTTATTTCTTTGCAGAGGAGGAGGGTGGGCCGGAGGGATGAAGACAACCCAAAGCATCGCTGCACGCCTGTCTCCGGCATCCCTCACCTGCTGCTGCTGCACCCCGAAAGTGCAACCTGCCTCCCTGAACCAGCCCATTCCCTTCCCATCCCCTCAGGGCTGGAGCAGGGCAGGCCACACACGTCTACGGGTGCTGCCCCTCTGATAAGAACTTGGCTCAGCTATTAGAAAAATCCGGGGAAATCCCATCATCGCAGAAGCGTACGTCCCCCACTGAGCTGAACGCGAAAAATCAACAATCTTACCAGGCAGACGGGGAGCAGCTAGTGGAAGGCAAAACTGCAAAGAGAACGGGGCGGGGGGGGGAAGTAAAAAAAAAAACCCAACCCACCGACGGAAACGCGTTTCCCGATGAGAAGGAAAAAGACATTGGTGAGAATAAGTGTGGAAGGCTGCGGAGATATCCCGCAGGGCTCTAGCAAAACGTTATCAGGAATGAGTCTTGCCTTAACCCCGCAACCCAGCTGTTAGCGTTCAGCTGAGTATTGCAGGTAACACACCTCCCAGCCAAGGGTGGTCTATGCCTTGCTTCACCCGTAGGGTGAAAGAACATGGCAGAGAACTGATGCTGCAGATAAGAAATGACTAAACGGCACGTTAGCCCCCGCCGCTGGGACGCGAATATTCCCTCACATCCGGTGCGGTTGTAACAGCTGGCAGATTAAAAAAGAAGCTAAAAACAGGACAAGCCTATTTCCTCACTAACATCTGCATCTGAACGCAAAACCAAACGAATACACAATTTCACATTTTGCTTTATTGATGCCAGCCTAGACTAAGCCTTTATTATACGCAGTGGTTCGCTTCCGCAGGCCTAAGTGCAAAGGTAACGCAGCCACAGCTTGCCACCCCCAAGGACACCCACTTGCAGTGAAGACACAATCAAAGCCTTTTCACTGTACAAGGCTTCTCTTTTACGAAGAGCTTGCTTAAATATGTAAGCAATTTCACAGGCAGAAAATCTGAATAATTTTCAAAAGGTCATCTTTTCCAAACGGGTTGCTTTAAACTTTTGCTCTCATTATGCTGTAGCTGGTATTTTCTTTAAGTCACCATTAAGGAACTGAAGCTAAGGTCGCCAGTAACAGCAGCCATTTACTCTTTTCATATAGTAACAGATTATACGAATGTCCTGTTATGAAAAAAATTGTTCTCACCTTGTTTGGGTACTTGTGCAACACCTACAGCTATACATATCGCAATAAAAAGGAGAGTTTTCCTGAAAGGGAAAGAAAGAAAAAAAAACATGTGAGAAAATGTCTGAAGCTTCAGAACTCCAAGGAATTAGAAGCTTGATTGAACATCCAAAATCAACGGCAGGACACCACTGACTCCAGGAAGTCCTGGATCAAAGCCGTCACATTGTACAACTTTCCACTGATGCTGAAATGGTTTACACAAAGATCAAGGATTATGTATGCCCTCATATATAGTACATATATTTTACACTGGCTTATATTAATAAAGTAACTGCATCTGGTTTATATTTCTTGCAGCAGCCTTCAAATATGAATACTGCTATGTAGTAAATTTCTTCCTGGAAAGAAAAGAGAAAAAGTTACTGTAAAGAAACTATAAAATAAATGACAAGTTAATGCCTGTAGAGATCATTAGATACTTCGGACCTTCTATCAGTCTTGTGACTATATCCCATCATTTTACCGTAAATTAAAGTGTCACATTTCTGTTCCAGTATTACAAAATTTTGTCATGTTACAAACAAGACACGCTCCTCACAAAGTAAAAAAATCCCATTACATTTTGACTTAAAACCTCATGCTTAGGTAGAGGAGTGCAATACTGATACGTATCATAGGCTCACCCACTGCAACAAACATAGGCTCCCCTGCCACTTCATAGAGGAAGAAGGTGGATATGGATTTATTTAAAGCAAATTTTGAGAACATGAGTGGTGGATGTTGGGCAAAGAATACCTTTTTACCATGGTTAAAACCAGACTGCTGTTTTTTTACTCAATTATCACATCAGGCAGATTAGCATCTAATCTCACTGATGTGACTGAATCTTTTAATAAATGAGAAATATATTTTCTGTTAATGTTGGACATCCAGGCACAGAAACAGACGCACATAACAATAATAGCAACGTATATCTACTTAGTTCTCCAAAGAAATATTTCTAAAATATCAGAAATATAGTTCTGATGCTAACTGCTCAACTCACAGGCAAGCCTCGGCTCAGCTCCCTTGCTCATTAACGTATGTAACCTCATTGACTTTTCAGGATATTATCCGCTAGATTGATGAAAAGCGTTGGCTGGACCGTGCTGGAGAGCCCTCCAGTATCTGGAATAAACAGTATTTGAAAGAAACACAGTTGCAACTAAACACCCCTAACTTGGTGTGGTGCAACTTTGCCAGCTAATTATTCAGGTTTGCACAGCAAAAAAAGCGCAGGAAGAAACCCCTGCCACTTCATAGAGGAAGGGACGGTTCAAACAGCAGTGACAGACGAGTTCCTCCCACCGAGTGGTCACTGCCGGGTTGCCTTCAGCTCGGTGGGTAACGTACCCATAAACCAAGTATTGGTAATGCTACAGTGACAACAAATCATGCCATGATTTAAATATTTTATATATATATGTGTGTGTACGTACACACACACAGAGCAATATTTAGTGAAAAATCTTAATATTGCTTTCAAGGGTTTGCAATTCAAACATTCCCAAAACAGCCAAATGCGTGAAGCCCACAGA
>NW_010522820.1:101062-105712 GCF_000687285.1 Phaethon lepturus
AGTTTTATCAGTTGGGGAATGGAAGGGGGGGGGGGGAAGTCAAAATTAGTTGATCTAGCAGAGGATGGGTTTGATTACTTATTCTCCTTCCACTTAGGTAGTTTTACGGTGGGGTTTCATCCCGGTTTTCAAACCAAGAGGGCACTCACAGCTGGTGCTGCTGCTTCTCGGGGGCCCCCTCCCCAGCCCCGGCCAACCCAAGCAGCAGGTATTCTCAAGCCCAGCCCCTGGCAGACACTTGCCAACCAAAGCCCACCGGCCGAGCCTGCCCTCAACTCCCGTCGTGAGGAAAAACACCCCCGGCAAACGCTGGGAGGAGAAAGGAAGCACTATAGACCCAACCTATTCCCGTTCCTTACGAGTGTGTTGGCTCAAATGATAATTAAAAAACTGCACTATCCACCACCACCCCCTCTCCAGCGGGCAAACCTCTCTGCTGCCATCCTTTTCCACCTGATCGGCAGCCTGATCACAAACGGCCACACTGATTTTCAGGCAAAGCACGTATTTAAACAGGGTTTCAAATTATAAGGGCAGGGAAGAGAAGTTTCATAGAATTAGACTAAACATATTTTTCCTTCTATGATATATCTTAAAGAGTCTCCCACATCATTATTCAAAACATCTGCTCGGAGTCTTCAAAGCAAATAAGTGGGCTGGATCTTGGACAAATGAGGTCCATTGGTTATACACCTACATGTGGATTTGCATATTGAGAGCTTAGGTTGTGGCAATCAGAAGAAATGACTAATTTAAGGAACAGTAAGGCATGGTAGTATTTTATAATTGGTATTGCCACTGTAAAACTGTAGATACACCACATTTTTTAGAAGAAAATGCACAGAATGTACAGGATATTAAAAAATATGCATCGTTGTTCCAGTTCCGATCACAGAAGGGGAGTGGGGTGGAAACTACACCTTACAAATCTCGATATGCTTGTAAGGGCACATTTTTTGATTAACCACTGCAGTCCCTAGCTATTCCTCTCTTCAGGCTTTCTCCTGCTACAGCCACGAAATGTCTACTGGAGCAGTTCTGCCACTTCCGCAAGAGACTTAAGGTTGACTGTTGTCCAAAGAGCAGGTCAGCTATGGGACACTCACTTCGATTTTTTCAGCTCTAAAGAACAGAATTCAAGTTCATAGTTTGTGTCACACAGTGCATCATCTTTTGATCTAATGAGAAGCTCAGTGACAGGAGACAGCTGTGTTAGGAAGAAAGTCCACGCATTGCACTGTACCAGCTAAAACTCAGGACAACTCTTCATTTGACTTTCATGAGCATAAAATGTATTCACAATTAAAAACGGCATAAGACATTTTAGTTAGCTCTAAAGTCAGGATGTTCAAAGAACCCCAGAGCCCAAAGCGCAAGGATGACTCTTCTTCATGTTACAAGAGCCTCTTCCACAACATCAGCCAGGGACAAGCTCTGTGTCAGGTATCTGCCTCCATCACCTCCCAGCAAATGTTGTAGGAAGGCAAGAAATTCCAAAGTGCTCCCAGGGCTGTAAATTACACAGATGTAACTGGATATACAGAAACATTTAGTGAGAGGTAAAGACAAATGCCTGGCTTACACAGTGCTCTCCAGCTAATGTCAAGAACAGATGAGTGATCCGCTAAGAGAAAAAGCAGGGACCAGAGACAACCATAAGGCTGGAGCTCTTCTAATGTGTGGGAAAAGTTTGTCTTCCTTCTACCTTTTATTCACAAGTACAACTTTTTGTAAATGAAACCATGTGCAACCTAAAGTGAAGTTGTACAAGGAAGCTCTCTGTGGCCAAAGATGAAAAAAATGAAATTCCATCTTTCTGAGGGAATCAGTTCACACAAACCCTCCCTTCTTGGTCAAGATCACTACTCTTTGCAGCTGCAGAGCAGCCAGTTCTCAGTCTCCAGGCTCCCTACCATCTAATGCATACATGGCTTGATCCACCACCTGCCATAGCTGCAAGGAACAAAGTAAGCAACATGCAGAAACCCTGGACTGCATGCCCTAGCTGAGCCCATAGATCTTGGGGAGACTTGCCCTGTTGGGACACAACAGAAAGACGCAAAATCATGTGGCAGGGAAGACTCCACCTGACTCGAATGCTGGCTATTTTCCCCCATTTAATATCACACATGAAGTTATTCCAGTACCCCTTGGCTATGTCCTGTCCTAGAGTCTAAGTATCTCTTGAGCTTCCTCCCCTTCTCCTACCTGTTCATCCTCTCCTATTTTACACGCAAGCACAAGCTCAGGGCAACTACATAACTGTATGGAGAAAGCCACTATCAAATGTGGTTGAGCTATTCTACCACTTAAAATAGAGCTTATCTTTCTGATAATCTTTGGCATCTTGTGGCTGTTTGCCTCTTCCTATGAGTGCACAGCGACTATCCATATGTATTTTTTTTCCATTAGGGATGACAGATGGATGAGGAAACTGATAAGCTTCAAAGCAAGTTGTGGCAAGCAAAGACGAAAAATTCCACCCTCCGAAGACAATTCAGCAGCGTACAGATCTCAGGTTTGGTCAGTGCACAGCAGTATCCTCTTCACGCCAGGTTAGTTTCCTAGACCTCCAGTTTAAAGAAGAAATACCACTAGCTGGCTGCTAGAGAAGGCGGGAAAACCTGTTGGCAGTGTAACTGGCAGAGATGCATTCAACGCTGTGCTCACCAGTGCTGATTGTTTGAACACCAGCACCTGCCCCCCGTGCATTGCTTCACTGGATCTCCTCTGAGGACTGCTGAGGAGAATGGCCCAGTTTGCACCCATCAAGCCTGAGGAGGGCTTGGGGAAAGTTGATAGCACCTTGCAGACAGAGATGCCCTGGGCCTCTCAAAGACCCCAAGCTGTTAAAAACCTTATCTTTAAAGATCTGAAAAGAAAGATATCTTCCTTTTGCTGCTATAATGAGATTAGCCAGCAGGGCCATTGCTGCTTCCCAAGTTTTAAGAGACCTACTATCAACATGGCTTGAGAGGACACAACAGCCTCCAAAGCCTCTCCCAGGTGAGGGTCGCATGCCCTGTCGCACGGATGCCACTGAGCACCTAACCAGCAAGCAGGAAGCTCCTGAATCCTTTGCCACAAGTTCACAATTTAAAAGAAGGGAAGAAAGGGAGAGACACAAAATAAGGTGAGAGGAAAAGCATCAAAAGGATGTATTGTCCTTTCCTTCTCAGGAGCAGTGGCCCAAGAGGGGTCCTACAACAGTACTGTGGTTTATAGAATTGAAATCTTAGTCCACTCTTTGGACAGCATTTGGTTTAAGATTAGAAACTACCATGTCCAGAATAACAATCAACTCTGTTAGTACTTTTAAAAGGAGAAAAATTAATGAAAAAGATGTGATTTTAGAACAGTTTTATGAGTATGCCCCTAATTTCTTACACTAGCTCCCTTGTCTAGACAGGGGAACACTTAGTGTACACTCTCTATTAAGTCAAAAGTATACAGGTCAAATTCCCACTCCTGTGAAATACTCTCTTCTTCCAGGGTTTGTACATTTTGTAGATCGCTCTTCAAATTTTCTACAACTCGGCACTTGCAAGAGACGAAGGTAAAACAAGGTTGTTCATGTTTCAAAGTTCAGTATTCCATGACAAATTTGGTGAGAGATTTAGGAGACATGCAGCTGTAGGAGTTTTATTTGTTTAACCTGCAGAGACACCCCTATACAGGTAGAAGGTCTGACCTAACAGCATTTCCACAGAAAGGTGGTCTAGGTTGCAAGGGATTGACTGGTTTGGTACATGCTAAGGAAACCTGATCCTTTTGTGAAGGTTGCTTCCTCTCTAGTCGAGCAAATCAGGTAGACAATACAAATTCTGTCCATTTATAATCATATAGATATATATTCTGAAGCTATCTTGGATTTTGAACTCAGGCAAACTGCATCTTTGCTACTGTATTACTTTAACTCAATCTCTGTTTCTCTATCAGCAACATCCCTTTACAGATGTCAGATAAAACCCTTTTTTATGTTTCCCTTGGACAATTCCCAAAGAAGCCCCACAGACACAGCCATTAAACACACAGGTCTCCCAGAAGGCCACCTTCGAGCGCACCCAGGTTATACACCAGGCACAACTTCAGCAGCACAATCCTCATGACAGCACAAAACAAATCCTTCTCTGCCCTGCTCAGAGCTCCCACTAAACTGAATTTAAGCCACAGCCAGACTAAAAAAAGCACTTTACAAAGACAGACACGTACTGGTAACCACTATAATATCATTACAACTATCAGAAGTTCACAATCATCTTGCCTAGGCTGCTTTTCGGCGAACTATAGAGAACAGAGCTCTGCCTTTGCATCGCAGAGGACTATGCATTAGAAATACCCAAGCCTGTTGCAGAAACATCTAAGTACTGGGCACCTCATCTGGTCCTCTCTGTTATTAAGAGTAGCCTCAGCTCTGAAACGTAAATCCTGCAGGTTTTGTTTGCTTGTTGTGTTTTAATCGCTAGGTACCAACAGGGAGGATGAGCAGACGGGTTACCTGTGGGTGCAGAGGCACAGCCTGCCCCAGGACCCCCGTTCCCCCCCCCGGGAGCGGAGGGGGGCACCGGCTCTCGGGTCACGCTGCCCCCGCTCCCCAGGGGTCAACACACCCGCGTACCCCTCCGCGGGCCGCGCTCCCCACGGCCAGGC
>NW_010522821.1:0-285 GCF_000687285.1 Phaethon lepturus
GCAAGCCACCACTATGGCTAGGAGAAAGTGGTGGATGAAATGAAATGAAAATGCTTTCCTGGCATGGAGAGCTCAGCAGTAAAGCCACAAGGATATGGGAGAGCAGGGCACAGTGAGAGGAGGGACAGGACTCCATTCCTGCATGTTCTGTGAGAGATCCCTAGATGCTTCTCTCTCTTGGATCAGGGCTCTTAACCCCATGAGGTGGTAGAGAAAGAGCACACCGCCAGTGTCGGTTGGGGCTGGGGAAGGGGCGCCCAGGGGGTATGAGGCTGGCTTTTCGTT
>NW_010522821.1:415-695 GCF_000687285.1 Phaethon lepturus
ACCCCTTCCTGGGCTGGCCTGTACTGAGTGGAAGCCATAGCTGGCGGGTTTGGATTTGGTGCTTTCTCAGGCGAGGTTGAGGGTTTTATGGTAGAAGAAATGCAGGGTGCCATTAACGGTGGGTCTCTTAGGGACTACGAAGGCAGTGTGAGTGCCAGCAAAAGATTTGAGTCTTTGCTTCTATGGAGTGGAAGTCATTGCTGCAGGTTTTTCCTTTTGAATCAGGGCTGTGGCTGGGTTGCAGAGTGACACAGAGGGGGCAGGGGCACAGTGTTGTTGG
>NW_010522822.1:0-1540 GCF_000687285.1 Phaethon lepturus
GAACCACGCGTCCCCACCTCTGGCACCCTCACCGACCGCCGACGGAGACCACCCGTGCAGGATGGAGGTCACCGACGTGGCCGTAGACGGCGTCACGCTGCTCATCTGCCTCTGCGGGCTGCTGGGGAACGGGGCCGTCCTCTGGCTCCTCGGCTTCCGCATCCGCAGGAACCCCATCACCGTCTACATCCTCAACCTGGCCGTCGCCGACTTCACCTTCCTCCTCTTCATGGCCGCCTCCGCCCTCCTCTACGTGGTGGAGAATGTCTCCTGCTCCGCTGTCGTGTCCCTGATGTACCTGAGGTCACTTTTGCTGCTCTCGCTCTTCTCCTACAACATGGGCCTCTACCTCCTGACGGCCATCAGCATCGAGAGGTGCGTGTCCATCGTCTCCTCCAGGATCCGCTGCCCCCCGTGCTTGTCGGCTGTGGTGTGTGCCCTGCTCTGGGTCCTCTCCATCGCTGTCATTGCTGCAGTGAGTTCTCTGTGCCTGTTGCACGAGCACGAGCACTGCCGGGTGGCTCTCATCTCCATGTACGTCCTCAATTTCCTCATCTTTGCCCCACCCATGGTCATTTCCAGCACAATCCTCTTCATTAAGGTCCAGTGCGGCTCCCAGCAGCACCAGCCCAGGAGGCTTTACATTGTTATCTTCCTCACGGTCCTCTTCTTCCTCCTCTTCGCTCTTCCCCTCAGCATCTGGAATTTCCTGCAGCAGTTCAGCTACAGCCTCGTGTCCTCCCAGGTCGTTCTCCTGCTCGCCTGCATCAACAGCAGCATCAACCCCTTCATCTACTTCTTGGTGGGGAGCTGCCAGAGGCACTGCTCTGTGGTGTCCCTCCAGGTCGTTCAGCTACAGCCTCATGTCCTCCCAGGTCGTTCTCCTGCTCGCCTGCATCAACAGCAGCATCAACCCCTTCATCTACTTCTTGGTGGGGAGCTGCCAGAGGCACTGCTCTGTGGTGTCCCTCCAGGTCGCCTTCCGGAGGGTCTTTGAGGAGCTGGAAGACAACACGGCATGCAGCAACGACACCACGATGGAAACGCTGGCCCCAGCCTGTTGAAGCCTTTCCACCGCTCTGCTTAAGGCCCCCGGGACAGTGGCTGAGGGTTTCCTTGAGTAACCAGGTTAATAAACATCTGCAGCGTCTCCCGGGTAAATACACATCGGCAGCGTCTCCCCCCCCGTCACCCTCTCGCCGCATGCTCCTGCCCCCCACAGAAGAGGAGAGGGGGGCCATCCCCGAGGTCGACGTGGGGAGGGATGCTCTGCGGGGAGCGCCTTGGAGCACGGCTCTCCTCCTCCCTGCCAGCCCACCCCGGATCCTAGGGCACTCTTCCCCCAGAGGACCGTGTTCTCAGCGGCTTTTCGGGGTGAGCATCGCCTTTGGGAAACCCTGACTCGCGTACAGAGCGGGGAGCAAAACCCATTCGGCGTCCGAAGCCCCTCTCCCCACCCCGCGTCCCAGCCCACGGGGCCTCTCTGAGCTCCGCTCCCCTCCCGCAAGGCTGGCGGGGGGGGACCCCACTGCCCCTCCCC
>NW_010522823.1:0-204 GCF_000687285.1 Phaethon lepturus
AATGAATATCGGAGAGAGAAGGAAAATAAGATCCCGATTGGCTGAAGATCAGTGCGCTGTTTGTAGGGAACGTGGGCACTGGAAGAAAGAATGTCCCAAAGCAGGAGAATTAGATCCGACCCTCCGAGCAATTAAATTGATGACTTTAGAAGAAGAATCATGAAGGGGACTGGGGGCATCAACCCTAGATGAACCCATGGTTAC
>NW_010522823.1:645-853 GCF_000687285.1 Phaethon lepturus
TTTAACCCTGGAGCCAAACCGGTAAGACAAAAACAATATCCTATTAAGTGGTAAGCCCGAAAAGGATTAGAGGGGTTGATTACTAAATTTTTAGAATATGGACTATTGGTAGAGTGTGAATCAGAATATAACACTCCCATATTACCAGTGAGAAAATCTGGAGGCCAGGAATATCGGTTAGTTCAGGATTTAAGGGCTATAAATCAGA
>NW_010522824.1:0-41534 GCF_000687285.1 Phaethon lepturus
CTTCCCTTCCCTTCCCTTCCCTTCCCTTCAGCAGCATATGGAAATGGCTAAAAGTTCAATTAGCCCTTACTGTTTGGTACTAAGATTATTTTTTTTAAATCTACACGGGCACCAATAACCAGTAAAGCATCTCCATACCTTATCTAGCCTTCCCAACTGGTGTTTGATAAGGTGTTAATCCATCAGCTCCTATTCAAAGGACACATCTGCCCATGCTCAAAATGCTGTGCAGATTTCTGAAAATGGGTATAAACAACTACAGTGCTTACAAACTTTTCTTTGCATCTTTTAACCTGCTGTGGTACTTTGTATTACCAGGTGAAATGGCCTCAAGTTGCACTAGGTGAGGTTTAGATCAGATATTAGGAAAAATTTCTTTACCAAACAGTATGTAAAGCATTGGAACATTGCCCATCAATGATGCAGTAAAAATGTTTTCTAGTGAGCTCAGGAGTGTAAATAAAAGCTATGGTTCACTTATGTTAAAAGAAGGGAAAAAATATCATAATGGACAACGTATATTAGATACATGAGATACATGGTCTAAAGGAGCAGTGTAGAAACCCCTGCAGTTTTCATGTCTCAGACAAGTTTACCACCATTACTAATCCCCTCACTTCTGGGAAAGTTACGTGACCACCAACAAGATAGGGAAGAAAATCAGTGTGTACATACATGCATGACATATTTCTCAACACTGGTGATAAAACTGGTGCGATGCGGTGATAACTTGAGATTACCGTTACACAGCAGAGCGGTGCTTTTTTTCCTCCCAAGGTTACATTTGTAAAGTTGACCTACACATTCTCTCACACAAGTTTCCTTTGTTTTTAAGCCCCAAAACTTGACAATAATTTGGTTGCTAATGTACTGTCTGCCATCCTCATTAATACTATCTATTTGCTTCTTTAAAATTCCCAATCTATAACCATCTTGACTTTTACCTAGACTGAAAGTTTTTCCTAGTGCTCTGAGGGAAGAAGGGAAAGTGAAGACATCATCAATGTGAATGTGAAGCTTTGGAAAGGGATTAAAGGCACTACAATAATGCAAGTTGTTGTGGTGGTTATCAGAAACTTCCAACAAAGGTTTGTCTCCAGAGCTTAAGACCCTAATGATGATGCAGAAAGGATCTCATTAAATATCCATGTTCAGAACGCTTTAAAAACAAGTTCAGATGGATGAGGCACAATTATATTTAAAAGACTGTTGAAAACTTTTTGAGACTAGCTTTTTTGCTGGTAAATACATATTAAGCCCAAAGCTATTATTAGAGTGATTTTATCTTAGTGAGTGTATCATCCAAATGGTATTTTATAGGGTAGGTTGGGAATTTTCCAACAGAAAGTATTTTTGGTCAGAAAATGCAGCTTTGTCAAAACCACGGCTTTTTTTATGGAAATGTACATACCAGCTTTGATACAGATAGAATTTTCATATCAGAAATCAAAGAGCTGGAGAAGCCTAAGTCATAACAGCCTCTGGCTTGGCTCACTTCTCTGGCTGTGTGTTGTGGTTTAACCCCAGCCGGCAACTAAGCCCCACACAGCCACTCACTCACTGCCTCAAAGGTGGGATGGGGAGAGAATCAGAAGAGTAAAGGTGAGAAAACTTGTGGGTTGAGATTAAGTCAGTTGAATAGGTAAAGCAAAAGCCACGCACACAAGCAAAGCAAAGCAAGGAATTCATTCACCACTTCCCATGGGCAGGCAGGTGTTCAGCCATCCCCAGGGAAGCAGGGCTCCATCACATGTAATGGTTACTTGGGAAGACAAACACCATCACTCCAAACATTTCCTGCTTCCTTCTTCTTTCCCCAGCTTTATACATTGAGCATGACATCATATGGTATATCCCTATATTTCATATCATATGGAATATCCCTTTGGCCAGTTGGGATCAGCTGTCCCAGCTGTGTCCCCTCTCAGCTTCTTGTGCACCCCCAGCCTCCTCACTGGTGGGGTGCGGTGAGAAGCAGAAAAGACCTTGACTCTGTGTTAGCACTGCTCAGCAATAACGAAAACATCCCTGTGTTATCAACACTGTTTCCAGCACAGATCCAAAACACAGCCCCGTACTAGCTACTATGAAGAAAATGAACTCTATCCCAGCCAAAACCAGCACACTGTGGGAAATGAAGACTGAGGTGTCTGGATGTGCATGACTCTGCCTGAAGTCTTGAAGATCTGTTTTCTACCTGCAGTCCTTGCACCCGTCTATGCTGGGATGAGTTGTTTTTCATCTATAAACAAGAGAGAGAGAAAATGAGTCTTGCTCTGCAGCCCAACGGTCATAACTCGCATGTGCAGTACGGTTGCCAAAGATATGCAATGTGACGATAGCACCAATATACTCAAAAAGAAACCAAAGTTCATGTCTCTGGTCAGAATACAAACGAGCAGATTAAAACACTGATCTGCCTTGTCCCATTTCATAGCTGATTGCATCTTGTGACTGCAAGCAGCCACAGGATGGATGGAAAACACACTTGGCAGCAGACACCCTCAGGACACGGTATTCCAAAGTTATAAAGGACTACAAACGGAGAAGGGACTCAAGAAGGAAAAGGTATTTCATCTTTCCAAGGGAGTGACTGACCATGAAAGCACAGGCACCTTCTCGAGAAACACCTTGTGAACTGTGAGAATATGAGGCTTTTGCCTCCACATATTTTACCTCTTGCCAGGAGTGCAGCCATTTCAGATTTTCTCTGGGTATTCAAAATTGCTAAGTAAGCACGCCATTGCAATAAAAGAACATGCTGTAGCAAGGTAATAAATGTGACTTGCTTAACAACTGTGTTATCTCATATGACCAGGCACAAGTGTAGATAGCATAACCTAAGTACCAATGTGCCTTACGCAAAGGGTATAACAAGCTGTAAGTCACACTCTTTGAATTATCATATATCCATTTGCAGTGTACCCATCCCCCTTGAAAAATGCATATAGCCAGTCAGAAATGAAATATGAAGTTTTTCATGGAAAGTTTATTACATAAAATGAAGGCGCATACCTGGTGGAGAAGGGTCACCCATGCTTTCCTTCAGTGCTGCAAAAATACCTTTTTGGTATTTTGGTATATATAAAAAAAAAATATACATTGGTATATATGAAAAATACCATTTATGGCAGGTACTGCCATAAATAAACATTTTCTAAGTTTGTGTTTTGTTCCCCATTTCAAACTATCATGTAGTGATGTGATTTTTGTACCTGGTATAGTGGGAACACCTGACCTTCACATTAATGTTTTCACACTGATGCTAGCTGAAAGCCCTTCCCTGCTGCAATACTTGAAATTCTTTTGTCTGCTTAGTTTCTGTCTGATTAAGGTAGAAGGTCCAAGGTTCATTCTGAAGCAAAGCAATAACACTTTTCAAATATTTCCTATCTGGCTTTCATTTTCATATACATGAAAGTTGTTCTCAGACATACTATATTGTTTGTACCAGATATAGTCATAGATAATGCTGTTAATCTTTTTTCCTGGTCGTATTTTATATTAAAAATCCAATTACAAATGGCTTTAAGTAGATTAAAATTATTACTTTAGAGTCAATTGCTTACCATGGGGCCTGACAGGCTGCTTTGAAAACATTGTTTGCTGTCTTCCAAAATACAATATACTGATTTTCTGTAGCTAGGTAACATGTTTATAATATTCATTAATCATTACCTAGCCTCTTATAAATTTATTTTTTATTCTTTATACAAAGCCTCTTAGGCTTCGTGTAAAGAATAACATTTTTCTGTTCTTTACCATCCCCTTTCATCAACCAGACATCAGTCTTTCCATTACATTTTTATTTTTCTTTCTGAATTCTGAAGCGCATCCCTCCACCTAAGTAAAACACATATTATGGATTCTTTAGTTCTCACTTAAAACTTTAACTATTTAAAGGAAGGAGTTAAACGACACACAAATCTTGTCCTGAGCCTTGGCCCAGGAAAGTACTTCACCCCAGAGTCTTCATCACTAATGCAAACTCACCAACTAATTGCTGTAAGAGTGGCAGGAGATCACGGTAGGTGAAGCCAGGTGGTTTTTAGCTGCTGGGGCTGGAGCACGGGGAGCTGCTGCTGTTTTTCAAAACCACGTGTGCTTTGCCTTGTCTTATGTTTGTAGGGTGTAGATAGCTGCTTAGGTGACAGCCAGTTCAAATCGGGATTTCATCTCCGGTGTCATTTGCTAAGCGGGATGAACTGGAACCAAACCTCGAGCTCAGCTCACCCGCTGCTGCTGTACAGGTGGCCCTCAGTGTCCTGCTCAGTGTAGTGGCGTGGGAGCCTCTTCTTCTCCAGCCGAGAAGCCATCTACACAGGGATGTGTCCAGCAGCAGCTTCCTCTGAGACACTTCTGGTCTTCTACTGAACAACGACTGCAACAGTAGTTTAAGCATATATGAACCGTTTTAATTAGTGGAACGTGGATATCCATTTAATTTCTATCTGGGGATTAATGACTGCTGATTAAAATCCCTATTTTCAAAGGAAAATAAGATTTTCTCTGTTTGGAAGGCATCTGAATGCTATATATGCTTCTCTGTACTTTACATTCTGAAAGAGCTCCAAAGCAATATTTCACTGAGTGGAAGACTTGGGCTTATACATGATCTCATTTGCATGCACTGTGTGCCCTGCCCTGAAAGAATATATTCGACTTGCTTCCTTCCTTTGCTAATATGTTTTACTTGCATGATATTAGAAATGATGGCTCAAAAAAAGATTGGGTTGCAGTCTTCAATGTGGACATCCTGAGAAATATATTCTTGAAATTTCTCTTTTCATCCTTCAAAAATTGTTTGGGTTTTTTTAATGTCAGCATGTCTAGAAGAGTCATGTAACTACCACTGAATGGCACAGTCGGGGAAACTATATTCTCCAGATGCAATAAAAGTTACTGTATTTTATTTCCTATTTTCTGTGGAGGAAATGACTTTTAAAAGCCTCCTATGATTTTGCAAGTAATAAAAAAGAGAAGATAAATTAGTTCCTGCAAATTGTACATTTCTATTGCATTCATTTTAATGAAAATGTGCCAGTTTCAAAAGAAGTGAAAGAAGGGGTTTTTTAATTGTAGTGTTCTTCTTTACTTAGATTTAATCAGGTATTTTATAGTACACTGAAATGGGTACATATGGGTGTTCAATAAAATTTTTATTACTGTCCTCTCTCTTAAAGGTACTTATAAACACAGAAACACATATATATTTCACCAAATCCATGGTAATATTTTTAAAGTAGAGGCAGATTTTAGTTCAGTCATGATAAAGTGCTCAGTTTTGCTTCCACAAAACAATGTGGAAAACTCTGATACACTTTCTAGGAATTTAGAGGTATTCTTACACTTTTAGTTTGGTTAATTCTACAACCCATACTATTGATAACAAAAATCAAAAATTCTTGTGTGCTGTAACTAGCCCTAAAGAGATATTATAATGATTAGGTAGCCTCAAATATGTCAAAAAACATTTGAATTATTTGATGAAATATTCTGGTATTTTCTAGAAATGTACCTTGTAATCCATGGCTATTGCTATTCTTTCAAAATTCTACTAAAATATATTTTAGAAGATATTTTATCTGCACTGTTGACTAGCCTCTTGCCTCAGATAATTATTTGGACTGTATGAAAAGGAAGAGATTGTTTAACTTGAATCCATGGTAACTCCTCAAAGTCTAGACTCTGTCTGGGTAGTACATATCACCTTTATGAGAATCTATAAAGCTTTTCTCTTACATTTCATGCACTGTAGAGATAAAGTCATCCTGTAATATGAAATAGGTATTATATCCCTTGAAAAGAGCTGTTTGAAAACCTTGTAGAAGAAAGCCCTCCCCACCCTGCATTCATTTATTATACTTGTAAGGGGGAGATTTTCAAGGTATTGCTCTCCATCTGTATTTGAAGAATTAATCAACAGCTTCAGATGGATTCCATTTTCTTTGAATCATCAAGGAGAACGTGTGTAAGGCCAGCTGTCAAATTCATTTTTCTTTTGCTCAGGCTGGATAAAGAGAGCTTGTGTTTTTCTTGCTGGCCTTGCACAAAAGTGAATCTGCATATGCAAACATGGAAGAGTTAGACTGTTGTCTGCATACTATGAAATGCAAGTGGCATTTGCAGAGTTGCTAAATTTTTATCTTGCCAATCTGTTGTTGTAAGAGTTCTCCTAAAGCTATTTAAGGTCAAGCCCCAGAAGAAAATGTCTTAGCATGTGTCCATCTTTTACAGCGCTACTGATGCGGTACAAAAGATAATATATGTCATGCAATTTATTTTCAAGCTGACATATTATTAATTTTCTTCTTTATAAGAAAATGGGGCCACATGTGGCATGGATGTGCAACCATTTTCATGTTTTCCACATCTCCTTGTCACCTTCTGGCCAGTACAAAGGTGCTGACAGTGTTCCTTCTCTTCCTTCAACAACCCAGGTCTCCAGCTGTTGTTTCTCAGCCGCACGTCTCAGTTCTTAGTGTCATGTCATTCATCCAAATGTGCCAAATCAGAGGGAAGGCTGAGGTAGAGCTGGGAAGGTTCTTGAAGGCATGTGTACTCCCTGAAGTTCATCCTCTTGCCGAAAGGTAAGATCACCTTTTCTACAAACTAGATTTTTAACATCAGTTTGTCTAGCCTACTTTTAAAAACATCCAGTAATAGAGACTCTGCAACCTCCCAGCCAACGCTACCTACCAGTGCTCACTATCCTTGTCATTAAGACATGCGTCAAGAGCTAATACATTGAACTGCTTTGTTTCTGATTAATTCCATCAGTTTTGTATTATCCTTTCAGTTTTCTTCTCTCTTGATTAAAAAAAAAAAATAAAATCCTAGAATATTTTTATAGTTACAAAGTCAGGAACTGCTTTATGCCAGCTAAGTCCTCTAAAGTGCCAAGTGGAACAGGGGAACTATTTTAACTGGCCTATATTTAAGACTGCTATTTATACGTCTCTCTATGATGTTTGCCTTTTTTGCACAATGCTGATTCATGTTCTTCCTCTCATCCCCTGTGATTCTCAGATGGCTTTCTGCAGAGCTGCTGCCAGATCAGTCATCTCCCTTCCTGCATTTGTTCCCAGGCAGACGTGCCTGCCTCTATTGAACTGAATTGGCGGAGATGGGAAAGGTCAGACGGTTTTCACACATTTGTCAGGATCATTTGGAAGCCTGAGCCAGTTCACTGGTAGCCTTGCAGTCCCTCCAAGCTCAATATCACCTGCAAAATGAAAAATGTGGTCTCCACTCAATTATCCCATTGATTACAGCGTCAGTTGCTGGGCAGACCTTCTGCAGAACAGCAGTCAATACCTCCTTCTCCTTTGGCAGGGAACAAATGATAATGACTTTGTGAATAAAATTTTCCACTTTTGCACTCACTTCACAGACATTTCGTCTAGACCATGTTTCCCTTTGCTTGAAGGAACGTAAGGGTGAGTCAAATATTCACTGAGCACAAGATATATAATAATCACTGCTTCTCCTCTAGCTTTAAGGGTTGTTGCACTACCTCCAAATGTGACCTGGTTTCTCTTTTTCTTCCAGTTTTGAATAGCCAGCAGATTGCCGGGCTGAGAAAGGCAAATTAAGGTAAACAGGGGAAATCTTTGTTTCGATCGGTATATTGCCCCCAACATCTAAGTAAAGAATAATTTTTTAAGGATCTTGTGCAAAAACTGTGCTGACTATCTGCTACCCTTATTCAAAAGTAAGCAGTCATTCCAGCTTGCTTAATATATAGAAATTTGGGGAAACACTACGCATAAACTTCTGGGGACCCGACACTCACCAGCAGGCTGAGCTGGTGGGGTGTACTTCACAGAAAAAAACGACCACCTGAATAACTGTGCCCTGCTAAGAGATGATAGCTGCTGCAGGTGATAGTAACAGGTCATGTTACAGCATCATGCGACCTGAGAACACCTAAGGAGGTAAAAGTCCAGTGGGCTGAGCTCCAACACAGTGTCCAGAAAACTTCCCAGCTGGTGGGAAGTCTCTGCTGCATTTGGCATTGCCACAACTGCTCCTGGAATATCCAGCTCTGGACTGGTGTGTGCAATCCAAGAAGGAAGATGATTAACTGCAAAAAGTTTGAGAAAATTAAAATGGATGAGAAGAAAAGAAAATTGAATGAAAAACTCAAGCATCTCAAACTACATATCTGAAAGAAAAGAGTGGTTATAGAGTGGCTGGATCACAGTATCTGCACAGACAACAGCAATGCAGCGGAGGGAATCTTGCAAAGAAAAGGTTTATTGGTGCTGGAAGCTGAATCTAGACAAGTTCATCTAATAAATAATGGAATTTTTATGCATTGAAAACCTGTTTATGTGGGGTTCTCCATCAATGGTAATTCTGAAATCTAGACTAGTTTATTTTTCTACAAGTTGAGCTGTAGCTTAGAAGTCTCGTGGTTCCTATTACTCAGATAAAATTACCAGGACTGTCTCTTTGGCCCTATCACCTATATGGTTTATATCCTGACTTTAATTCTGTTCAGGCACAAACAGATCAAATGTCATCCCCGTGTCTCAGTGTGCATAGTAATTGCTGTAGAGCTTTTCTCTAACATTTAAGATAATAGGTTGAATAGGGGAGTGTCCATATAGGGTGAACCCTGGCACCCCTGCTGAGCTATCGGCTCTCTTGAATTCCGTCATTTCAGCAGCGGCAGGACAGATTCAGTCCCCTAATTCCTCGGGGGAAAGGAGGTATGGGACTGAACAGCCATACCGCTACCACCACATCACAAGACAAGGGTATGCATCACAGCAGCTGATGCCAGTGGGGGCTGTGAGCCCCTTGGCAGCCCGGTGCCCCCTCAAGCCCCCTGTGGCTGCGGAGCTGTGAAAGCACCCTATTAATCTGGATGTGCTGAGCTCTGTATTTTGCACAGGAGGAAAGGCTGGGGAAGATCACAGTAGATCTGGAGACAGTTGTTTTCAAAGGAGGATAGAGAGAAGGAAGAATCAGAGCAACCTTTGAGGTGAGTAGCCTGTAGTAACACCAGCCATGGACCTGTTAGAGCAGGTCCAGAGGAGGAACACGGAAATGGTCAGAGGGATGGAATACCTCTTCTATGAATAAAAACTGAGAGAGTTGGGCTTGTTCAGCCTGGAGTAGATAAGGCACTGGCAGGATCTTACTGCAGCCTTTCAATATATGAAAGAAGCTTATAAGAAAGATGAAGAAACCATTTTACAAGGGCCTGTAGTGACAGGACAAGGGGCAATGCTTTTAAATGGAAAGAAGGTAGATTTAGCTTGGATATAAGGAAGAAATTTTTAATGATGAGTGTGGTGAAACACTGGAACAGGTTTCCCAGAGAAGTTGTGGATGCTTTAGCCCTGGAAGTGTTCAAAGTCAGGTTTGATAGGGCTTTGAGCAACCTGATCTAGTGGAAGATGTCCCTTGCCCATGGCAGAGGACGTTGGATGAGATGATGATCCTATGATTCTATGTGAGTCACTGTCATGGTTTCACCCCAGCCAGCAACTAAGCCCCACGCAGCCGCTCACTCACTCCCCCATGGTGGGTTGGGGGAGAGAATTGGAAGAGTAAAAGTGAGGAAACTCATGGTTTGAGATAAAGACAGTTTAATAAGTAAAGCAAAAGCCACGCACACAAGCAAAGCAAAACAAGGAATTCATTCACCGCTCCCCATGGGCAGGCAGGTGTTCAGCCATCTCCAGGGAAGCAGGGCTCCATCACGCATAATGGTTTCTTGGTGAGACAGACACTGTAACCCCAAACATCCTTCCACTCCTTCCTTCTTCTTCGTCCCAGCTTTATATACTGAGCATGATGTCATATGATATGGAATATAGGAATGGAATAGGAAGTGTGTAATTAAAAAGAGAACCTCTGTCAAACATAAGGGTGCCATAAATAGAGCTGTTTGGATACCTTAAGAATGCTTTATTAATAGCAACATTGGAGAGTGGTGTGGCCAAAAGAAAATAAGCCTAGAGGCCAGTATCTAAGAAGCTTTTTAATCAAAAAAACCGAGCAGTTTCTAAACAGCTTTTTATTGAATTTTCAGGAGAAAGGATGAGACTAACATTGAGATATGTTAATTTATTGAAACTGTTCCACTTTGATAAAACAGATTTCCATTTGCCAAAGCAGTAATTACAACGTAGGTACTCCATCTTCCACATACAAGCTATCACCTCTCCTGTGACCCAGCAAGTAAGATACATACCTCAAAGGAAGGATACATGAGTTTCAAATCTTGCTTCAGCAGCTCTGGGTGCCTGTTATATCCTACGGGACACCTCTTACAAGATGAGAGCAGCCCACCGGAGATACGCAATAGCACTGTGTTGGAGCTGTTCTTCTGGGAGGGGAAGAAGGAGGGAGATACTTTTAAATGCTGGAGGGCTTGTTTTTCTTTTTCTTTTTTTTTTTTTTTTTCATTAGACTCAGCCACTGGAGCATTACAAAGGAACACGTCCCCTTCACTGATGTTGTGAATTGATGGCCTCATTCCTTAGATTTTGTTACATATGACCCATTCTGTTCAGTGACAAAAGAATAAAAGGTGGGTTTTTTTCTGATTGATACAAACTAGTGATTATTCTTCACCTTTTTGGCCCTGAACCAGCAAAGTGGTTGATTTATGCAGTTCTGCCATTGCACACAGCTGAGAATTCCTGGAGAAGTTTATGCTGAACCCCAGCTTTTCACCCCCAATGCCACAAAGCAGGCCCCATATCAAGAAGCTCTAACAATCAGGGACCATCTTTACATTCTTTGTATTACATGACTGGGACCCAAGTCCTCATTTACTCCCATAGAATCGTGCAAAAATGTCAATCGGATGAATTGCCTGCAGAAAATTGGCTTTTGCCACTTTCTGACTACCTCACCTTTCCCTCACTCCTCTTATTTCAGCCCCCTCATTTTTGCAGCTTTATGCTGTACATGTGGGGACAGGATGCATTTTAAACTGTGAACAAGTGTGTGAGCCGCACAGAGCAGAAGGCTCAGGAACGGGTCTATCTCCCATCATCTCTCAGGAAGCAAACAGCTAACTGCTGTCCTCCAGCCCATGAGGACCTCCACCTACCAAAGCTCAAATTGAGGTGACAGACACAACTCACATCCCCTCCCTTCCTTGCCTGCCTGTATAAAAGGCAAGTGTGTGAAAATGAAAGCTGTGTAGTGCCGACCAGAACCTGAAACGCAGACAGGTCTTTTATTAGAGCACTTCCGAAGAAAGGAGCCGCACTTCGTGGCTAAGACAAGCTAGAAAGCCACAATGCAGGTACTCAGCAACTCCGCAAATTGTAGTAAGGGACAGGAAAGGGATCAGCCTGTGTTGTATAACCATCTCTCTGTAATATTAAAGATACCCATTTTATCTGGCAATGGTCATGACATTTTTCTTATCCTTTCAAAACATTGAATGAATTCACAAATGACTTTCAATTACCCATTTGTATTCATTTTCTTTTTCTAAAATAAACTTGTCTAGGAAAAATAATGAATACTACATTCATTACAATAGAAGCCTTTGGAAGACATATTCTGCCTGATACATTTCTTTACACCCGAAGAGTATGATAAGATAAATTCCATTTTCAAGCAGCTGAATGGTATTACAGTCCCATTAATTTCAATAGCTAAGACACAGCAAGAAGCATTTCCTGTAAACTCTTTCAGTTTTGTTTGGATGTACAATAGGGAAACTTACTGGAGATTAAAATGGCATCTGTTCATTTTTTAAGAGTTTTTCATTATGTTTTGCAGTTTTGCTTTTTTCCCTAATGCGTCAAAGCATTAAAAAACCCACGCTCTGACAAATAATAGCAAAGAAGTAGTGTTTGCAGACAACTTCGATTCCAATCTAACTAATGCATTTGCCAGCATTTTGGCAAACTTTGGCCAGCTGTTGTAGAACTGTGGGAACCATAAATTCCCTTCCATGTCAAATAAAAGGTACTAAATATAGTCACTGTTGGAATGAAGCCAGTGATTAAGAGGAATATTTTGAGAAACAGCAAAAAGACAGCACTAAAAAAGTTTCATATTTGCAACTTTAAATATACCCTAACCCAGAGAGAATATGGATTTTGGGCATGAGGTGCATAACTATAAGACTGAACTAGGAACAGAGTGAAACCCACAGCTTCCAGTGACCTTGACGAAGTGTAACATCATGCTTCACATCTGTATATGTACTGGAGGTAGGGAAACACATAAGGGACCTCTGGGGTCTCCCATTAGTAATGGTGAATGGGTATAAGCTTCTACAACTTCTGTTGCAACTGTTTGACTTGCAGACCCACTTGAGAAAAGGACTGTTCCCAGCTCTGCTTCACTAGAGAGAATTACTAGAAAGAATAACTTTGCAGAGTTTTTATCAACCTGCAACAGAGTCAATGAAAACTATAGCTGGCATTAAAAATTTGGTTTTCTATTCCCCAGAGCAATGGAGGAAAATAATGGTAAAACGGTGTTTTGGCAATCTAAAACAAAGTAGTTGGTTTGAGAAGTGGTGGAAGGTTTTCATGACTTTTTTCACACACTATTCCCACTTTCTCTTTCTTCCTCAACAGTCCAGAAAAACAGATTTCTGGCATTAACACAAAACTAGCCTGATGGTCCTAAAGGTATGTAGAGTGCAATCTTTTCCATGCATTGTACAGTATTTTCTTGGCTACATTCAGCACCAAATACCTGCCAGGTACGTAAGCAGAAATAATACTATTGGTATCATATCTGGGAGACACAAGAATTTCAAATCTAAGAGCATCCCTAATCACCTGGTGTTTCTGTGGTCTTGCCTCCCTGATCTTGTGAAGGGGACGCAAATAGAGCAGATCCTTCCAATGAGTGCAAACATATCGAGAAAGAATTTCTGGGACATGGCACAGCCTCACAGCAGGAGAACCTGATCATACGTGAGGTCAGGGGGACATTTCTCTTCATCCTGATTTTATTTTGCTGGAAATCCATGTGAATAACAAGCCTCATAAAAAGATCCAAACCTAAACATGGCAAAACAAAGAATTTACTGCCATGGCTCTACATTTGTGGCTTAAGCCACAAATAGCAAAAAGTTCCATTTGCAGCTGAGAGGTAGTTGAAAGGAATTGTTTTGTCTGGCTTGTTCTGTTTTCTTCACCTTAAGAAGTTTATTCCATAAAAGTTAGTGCAGTCTGACTGGAACTGAGTTTGTGAGAGGAGTCAAGGAATATGATAAGTATCACTGAGTAAATAGAAAAATGAGTTCTGTCCATGATTCTTTTTTTCCTACACACTTCAAACATCTTCTGTGCAACACAATAAATTGTAAGTATCTTTTCATATGCCTTTTAGATTGTAATAGAAGTGTATAATTTTTTATAACTCAGAGTATAGAGTAGCATCATACAATATTTATGTTGGAAGGGACCTCTGGACACACTGCTCAAAGCTTCCAAGTGGGAGCAGGTTGCACAGGGCCTTGTCCAGTTGAGTTGTGAATACGTCCAGGGAGGCACATTCCACTTGCTCTCTGAGAAATCTGTCTTCCTGTTCAAATGGTAAAAAAAAAAGCATATATGAAAGGAATGAAATTTTTCTCACATTTGCACAGTATCTAGTACAGTAGACTGCTCGGGTATGGATGTTACTTTACTACAAGTAATCAAGAAATAGTAGAAATGCTATTGTAAAATGCATTCAGTTGCATTAGTTATTTAAATACTATTGCATTGTCGTATATTTACCATAGAGAAACTCAAGATTTAATTGGCAGCAATGACAAATTCTGCCCTTTATGCCTAAGAACTATTTCTGTTGTAGTGGATATATCCACCATCTGTTCCCAGAGTCCATCCACACAGAGCTGAAAGATCTCTTTTTTTCATATTGGCTAGTAAGTTTAACACCCTGTTGAGACAGGCTGTATTTTAAGACAGTAACTTTCACAGTGAGCTCTTTTGAGAAGGTCACAAACCACTTTGCTCAATTGGCACTTGTTAAGATCCACAGAGTGAACATGATGCTTCTGCAACCAAGATTAGTGCACTATCAAAAATTGCTCATTCCTGGAAACTTCCATGAATAGTTTGACTCATATCTGAAAAGACATGTCCCAAACATATCTCTGGTCTACAAGGTCTCATTTTTGGTTTCTTTGAGGGATGTGGGGCACCTCCAGCTGATGGTGAGCCAATGGAAAATTAGGGTACCCAGTATGACCATTAGTCTACCAAATTGTATTTTGCTTGGAACAGTCCAAGATTCTCATTTTCTAAAAGAAGTGTGTTTGCTGCAAGCAAAATCTCTTAATGGTTTACCACAATCCTAATTTCCCATTTAAACTAATGGAATAGTAGCACAATTTGCTTTAATGGCTCCCATAATATGCGGTATTATTTCTTGCGTAAGTTGCTTCCCACAGCTAATCTGCTACTGCACAAAATGATACCCAAAAAACTATTTATTTTAATGGTATTTAATGAAAGATATTTAGTTGTGCTCTGTACTTCTTGGAAAATCTGCCACTTTACTATCCAGCAAAGGGACTGCCTTTATTGACACACATCTTATATAGCAAAAGAGGAGGGTGGGTTTAAAGAATTTGTGAGATTTTTGCTGCCTATGTTTTGTTGTTTATTTTTCTGTTAGCACTCCTGCTGCGATGTGTGATGCTCAGAAAGTTGCTACTCACAAGGGAATATATTGTTCACGTATCGCTCATTTGTGCTAAGAGGTCAAGAATAGAGGAAATCCTGATAATTTATATGCCAACATAAGACAAATATCTTCCAACCTCAGGACTGACAGCTACAGCCACTAGTTAATAGTGGTTGTTTTATTATAACAACTGGAATTTAACTGCTTCTTGTCCTGAAAGCTACGGAGCAAACTCAGTGATCACAGATAAAACGTGAGACACCAAGAAACAGCCATTTCTGGAGCGGTTTCCTTAGTCAGAAAACACATTGCATCAGCCATCACATGGAAAAAGAACTAGGAAACACTGAAAAGAACAAAATTTATATGGTAAATTTCACAAGACTTTGAATGTCATCTTGAAAAGCATTATTGCACGCTTAGATTATTTTAATACCTGCAGGGTCCAGTCAAACGAAGGCCCATTTCTGTCAGGTTTAACATTCAAGAAATCAATATTCTGCTGGTGAATACCATACATAATCCAGAACCATTTGGCTTCAGGCTATTTGGCATGAAAGTACTCTGTTTCATGTTAGCAGCCTTCTCCCCCTTGAGTTGAAGGCAGTAAACAGATGCCCAAGGACTTCACGAGAAAATGAATCAGAGCCAAGAAACATATTCAATGAGGCTTATTCAATCTCTGATTTATTGATCTGTCACATTGGAAGATGCAGGGATCCTACAGTGACCGCCGAAAGTAACATGCATTGTAACTTCATAATCTCACTCTATTTAAAGTGCATGTTTGCTATGCAGCTAAATTAGCTATGAACATATACACAGGCTGCCTTCTTCCGAATATGACCTTCTTAGGGCATTCTTTATTGCACAGTTATTGTAGATGTAGAAAGTGTGATGGACAACATACCCTAACGTGGCCTACTCAAAGTTAGTGTTTGCAGAATTACATTATTCAGTTGGTTCAAATTTTCTCCCACATTCAACCTTTGGTTTCCAGCCATTTCAGCTATAGAGATGTTCATTAAAAAAAAAAAAAAAAAAAGAAAGAAAGAAATTCCTTTTTACCTTTTTCTTATAGCAGAGCCAAATGAATCCTAGGCAGAGACTGAAAAAGGTCTGAAAAATATCAGCTTTGTAAGTCATTATCTCAGCGACTTGCAAATATGTAAACTAGGATCCTTACTGCCCTACAGAGCTCAGCTGCAGAAGAAGGGAACAGGTAAGGTACTTCACTCTCACAGCAGCCTGTCTTATTTGCAGTTTTAAGACCTAACTTTCAGGCATCCACATGTTCCTAGGGATTAAGGAAATTGGATGCAGTAATAATTCTCTGCTCATTTAACTCCATCCAAGTCAACAGAAATAACCCAGCAGAAGTTGCTGCCTGTAATTTTTAAGGTCAGGGAGATCCCAGTGTGGTGGTTTCTTACAAAACACACACCAGAGACTTTACTGCAGAATAAGAAGAAATTTTTCTTCATGCTAAACAAGCGACAACTGTCAGCCTGAGTATCCCTGTGCAGAAGGACTTGTAGTCTTGATTACAATTCCCACACAGTTTTGAATTTGCCATTTTCCTAAGTGAATTTAATTCTCCTGATTAATAAGAGTGATTATTAAGATGTTTCACTTTACCGCCAATCTTAATTTTAACAAAGATTTAATAACTGCAGACTCACCATCTCAGAAACAGGGCTGGAAGGGACCTGAAATACTGATTATGCACTGGTCACACTGCTTAACCCTGGAGTTAAAATAATAAGCAGTTATAGCATAACCTTACATACAAAGACTGAATAGCTGGAGAATGTAACAACTTATACTCACAGAAGGCAACTCACAGCATTCACCAGTTTATTATATACAGTTCTTGTGTGGACTCTGCAGAAAGTGAATTTACCTCATCAGGAACAAGGAAACCATAAAAAGTATGTGATGGAAATAAGTGGTTTTGTTGTAAATAGTTCATAAAATAATGCTCCCTATCATAAAGTGTTGTGATTACAAGTCTTGATGCATGATTATTTATTACATTAAAATGATCATATTTACCTGATTATTATCATAAAAGTGGGATGTTATTGTATCTAACCATCAGTATTATTTCAACACCTACAACTCACTTGTAAGTTTTTTATAAAATTCATGTTTTCAGTAAAATTTCTGACATTTTCATATTTCTCAAATTCTGTGTAAGACATGTTCAATACCCTGGCAACAATTTGTACGATTTCCTTCTGCTTCTGTAGAAATATATTTTTAAATGGGCCTTCTAATTAGGTCAAACATGTTAAAAAAACATGTGGAAAGGCTGAAATCCTACGTAAATGAGAACAGTTCCTCTTTGATGTGGTAATGAAGTTTTGGTAGAACTATAGGAACAATTCAGAAGCCTGAAGAGCAGAGACAGAAAATATTTAAATTCTCAAATTCTTTATTAACATACTGAGTAGAAAGGAAGAAGAGAGATGGAATGTAGTGGTAGAAAGAAGAAAGAGGGAAGGTGAAATACAAGAAAGGGAGGACAAAATACTGTGAAGGAAAAGAAAAAGAAAATATAAAGGAGGGAAAGACAAGGAGAAAAAACAGAGGTGTGAGAAAGGGAAAAAGGGGAGATGAGGAGGTGAGATCTGGATGACAAAATGGAAAGGAAAAAGAGATGGAAGCATATGACAAGAGGAAATGTGAAAAATTAAATTTATTTTAAAAGTATGTGTGTCAGCCATAGCAGCATCTGGCGGGTGAGGAAATTCAAAGCAATAGTAGCTCAGGTGTCATTTATCTACTAAAGCAAGACCCTCAGTATCTTCTGTAGGACAACTAATAAATTGTCCACATAACCATCTGCGTATGCTCACTGCTTCGTTGCAGAAACTTTTACCATTCCTTGTCGTAACACAGTCTAACCACATCTGCTTGAGGTAAGCATCGGTTCTTGTCATGTCTCCACGGCACAGCCAGTGATATGGGAACACGGTGGATTTTTGCCATTCACATAATGTCAACATGTTTTGTTGTTGCCAAAAATCAGAACTCTGATCCAATAACTCCCAGGCTTCCAGATCATGTTCACGGTCTGAAACAATCACTTGGAATCATCACAGGACAATAAGAAGATTGTTAGCAGGCAATCTCATTAGCAAAACCACCCAATATATACAATTTAAAGATTCCTTTCTATGGCACCAGCTACAGTAATTATCTAAGAATGGTGCTGTGACAAAAATACGGAGCAAATTAGCAGCATCAAAAGCTTAAAAAGATTGCCAGGCAACCATCATTTTGCATCATTCAAAGATTGGTTTGTGTGAAGGCACTTTATTCTGACTTGGATGATTACAGCCTTTCTCCATCACCCGTACACATTAGGAACTGGAAGTGGGGTTACCACCTGCCTGCTCCATTAGTAGCAAGACAATTCCTGCTTTTCATTCCCTGTTTTGCATACTCTGTGCTGGTGCCCAAGAGTGGGAGAAGAGAAAATTCAATAGTGAAGCCTAATTGCCATTGCTTTATGATCTGAGCTGGAAAAAATGTTGCACAGAAAGCAGAAAAATGCTCAGTATCCCTGGGATGAGGATATTAGAGAGCTAAACATTTGAAACTAGGCTGTGTGTACATCCTTCTTCCCTCTCCTGATTAGCTATTCTGAAAGATGACTGGGATGAGAAAAGTAGAGCATCTCTCTGTACCAGAAATTACGGCATTAGCTGAAATAGCTTCCTCTCATCACTTTTGTTACCATTTTTGTGATGCTTTTGGCTTTCACTCAGTCTTATCATGTTGAGTGCTTTTGAAATTTGGCCTGCAAGTTCTTATAAACTTGGACTTTGTACAGGTGCAATCATGGTTTAGTATGGTGAGATTTTTGGGTTGTTTCTCCTGAAGCTTAAGACTCCTGTGAGAAGCAACAGTGGTCTGCACGGGCAAGAAGACAAACTACATACAGGCAGTGTAAAGATCTACTCTCTTGGGAGTATAAGATTCATAACGAATTACTTCTAAACGAGCCGGTAAGCAATCATCAAGACCAGTAAAAACATTCCAAGGCCCTCAGGGAACTTTGACAACCAGGGCAGATAATGATTAAATTTAAGACCCCAGTTCTCATCTGGTGTCTTGATGTCTGAGAAGAAATCAGAAAATCACTTGACATCAAAATGACTTGTAGAATAAATTGTTGCTTCTCCAGATAATCCAGTGGGGCAGAATACAATCAATCAAGAAATGTTCAGACAGGTCATGTACAGATGAGAACGGAAACTCATTTGGTTCCAGAATACAGTTAGGCTAATGTTAGTGTTCAGTAGTAGTGAAATGTGTGATTCTTGTGGGATTACAACCCAAAACCACAGAAATCTCATAGATCACTGTCATGTGCTTTTAGGCCTTTTTACTTGGACTGCAAGTCTCCTGGGCAAAAGAACCATCTTTTTGAGTTTTGGAGCCCACAGTAAAATCCTAATCCCTGTCTAGTTCCTTTAATATTCCTCCAAAATACATCATAGATTAAAGAAAATTGAAAAGGGAAATTATGGGAAGTAGTTGAAAATACTTCTTAGAAAAACTGGGCAGACATTAAAAATAAGAGCATAACTCTAAAAATCCTTGGGATCATTCCACATGAAAGATGGCAAACAACTCAAGATTAGAATCCGATGTCACAAATATTTAAAACCTGACCTAGTGCCTACTGAAGTCAGCATGCATTTCTCTCTTCACTCTAAAATGATCAGGCCCAATCAACCTCCTTGCCAAGGCATTTGTTTCAATTTCACCTTAGAATTAGGTTTCCTTTTAATAAAAATACAAATTTATTCCATGCTTGCCATAAGATAACAAAAGAGAATGTTCACTCCAATTAAAGAGTAAACCCCCAAGACTTCACATTTTTCATAATGTCTTAATTTTGAATGTTTTCTCTTCTTTCACCTTTCCACCTGCTGGTGGAAATCAGACCAGTGCACAACCAGCACTGGTCTCCCTACTGGGAGGTAGGGAAATGTCACATTGAAAAAACTCTCAAGGCTGAGTAGCTTCTTATTTTCTCATACAAATGTTACATAACTGAAATTGAAATGATTACATATTGAAGGGAAAAGAAGCATCCATAATCACGCTAGGGATAAGACATCCTTAGGACAATCTCAAGCACAGTCCATCAAGACACTTCACCTGCGCAGGCTGCTGCAGAGCTGTCAGTGTCATGGGTTTTGCCTCTAACAGTGCGCTCTGGCCATTTTCAAGGGTGAAGATGAGATACCCAAAGTTGTTGAGGCCTTTTTTCTTTTTCTTTGTAATTTAGAGAAATGTTGTGTAGCAATTTAAAAAAATGGCTACCTAAGGCAGGTCAGCTGGGCTGCCAACAGAAGTGTTCCACGTATATGCTTCTCTACCTGACCAGGGAGACCATTTCACTAATATACACTGAGATTTATTGAGTCTTCATGCTAGGATACAGTTAGAAGGTTTAAAAATTGGGCTGCTGTGGTATATTCATATTGTTCTTCAATTGTTTTGTTCCAAATACTTGTGTTCTTTAATTTCAGTACCATATACATTTCTTTTGTTTCAATCAGAATACTTTTTCAACTGTTGAATTAAAAAATAAATATGTTTCCTAACAAGAAGGAACATGAATCACCATGGTAGTAAATTCACAGGACCAAATTCAGTATAAAATTAGTAAATAAATACTAATAATGTTAGAAATAAAAAAAAATCACATTGTATTGCTCCTAGTAGAGCAATATTTGCTATACCAAAATAAAAGAAAGCAAAAGAAAATCTTACATAACAAATAACATGCAATAATTATTAACTATTCCATTACTGATTACAAGAAAGTTTCCTATAATGAAGCTTGTAGATGAACATTGAGCAATGGTAAAAAACATACACGAGAGGGTTTATCCACACATGAAGCAGCTCCCTAGATATTCTGGATGAGCCAGGAAAAATTGACAGCTGTACAGTTTCTAAACCATAATTGCTTCTTTGAGTGGCTAAACTTCAGATTTTAACACTGGAGGGAACCAGCTAGAATCTGCTGTGTCCTCACACCCTGTATATATAAATTGAAATGTTACTTTTTTCACATTATTATGCCTTTATGGATTTCTTAACTTCGTGTTTTATAAGGTACGACAAGATGAAGCTATCATTCTCCTTGTAGTGCACTTGCTGTAAAAATTACTGCATATGCAATTTCTATATAGTATGGAAAGTGTTATGTTGAAATGGTTCAGAACAGGATGATATGCTTTTCTGCCATTGCAAGATGTTTCCTGCTTCCAAGACAATATCCTTGGCCATATATTAGCATCTCCTTCCATAGGTTGGGCATTTGTCCTAGAGGTCGTATGGGCTATCACCCCAGTCCCAGCTGACCCAGGAGAGAAAACAAGACAGAGTCTTAAAGAACACCTTAATTCAGCTTCAGTTCATGCAAATAACAATCAAATGCATGTGTATATTTCGTAAAAGTAAAGAAGACCCACAGAGCACTGATTCAAAAACATTTGGTCCTTAATGTATGAGCTCATTGAGTGGCCTATGTCCACACGAATCGGTGCGAAGCTGGCAGTGAGGGCACTGGGAACAGACTGTCCATATGTGGCATCACACGCTCTACAACGTGAATGTTGCCGTCAGCCAAGGGACTTCGAAGTGATCGTGAAGTGCACATCCTCCAAAGCACACCAGACAGTCCTTCAGTCATGGCTTGAACTATCCTGAAGGACCCCACAATACATCCCTACACACCACCTATGAATTTTAACATTTAGGGCAGGTCCAAGAGGATACTATAAGCATTTTAATTTTTTAATTTTTGAAATGGCCTGAAATGTATTTACCCAAGTTAACAATTAATGTGATGACAGTGGTTCAGAGTCCCAAGTAATCACTGAAGCTAAACACACTTTGTACACACTTTGTGTACAGGTCTTGGACTTGTTTTTCTTAGTCTTGTCCTGGTTTGCTGACTACAATGCAAAAGGAATTTTATAGATATCTAGTCTTCAAATCAATCTTTGGTAAGACTGCTGGGTACTTTTTTAAGATTTTACTTAGAAAAAAATCACAGAAAACAATGTTATCTTCAAAATATTGAACTTCAACTCATCCGCAGGAAATTAAGCCATAACTCTATGGCACTTTACTGCAAAAACCATTTAATGTACCTCTACCATTTCCATTTTGTGCTTTGTTGTTGTATTTGTTTTTATATGATATTTCTTTTTCTTCTTAAGTACAGACGCTTTTTAAAGCTCACAGACTTTAATGACATTTCCATAACAGACAAAACCTGTGAATTGTGATAGGAGTTTTATAAGAGCAGCTAAAAAAAATGGTTCTAGCAAATAGCTTCAGTGTTTCCTAGTTCATCACATCAAAAATTGGGAAAATGAAGTCTCAAAAACAGCAGAAGGAGAAATATTGTTCTTTTATATCTAAAAAAACCCTATATCCTATAGTTTAAAATGGACAGAAAGTGTCAGGCATACTTCATACACAAAAATTAAACCATCACATTTCTTTTAAACTAAGTGCACCAAGTATAAAACAGCAGCATGTTCCATTTTTCCTATGGTCTTTAATAAATCTGAATTTATCTTTTATTGTTTGGTTCTAGATATTCATGAGCTACAGATTTATGAGAATTAACTGCCTTGCATTACCCACTGCTTCTCTATGGATCATTGTGAAAAAATACAACCAAACAGCAAACACAATTACTGACTGCTGATGCCTTAAAGTGAAGGACTTCAAAGAGCTTTTTAAAACTTTGGAAATATCATTCACATTTCTTCAATGTGAAAATACAGTTATAGAAACAATAAAAAGCTGGTTCACATTTACACTACAAGTTAAAAGCAGAACTGGAAAGAAAGCCAGGCATAGTCTGAGTCCAAACCTTATGCTCTGTTCTTTAAATGTAACCCTTCTCACCTTCACTGGTCCCGTTAACATCCCATACCCCTACATCGCTGGAATTAAATTGGGATATTTCCCATAATTATGAGCTACCAAATGCTTTAGATCAGAGCTTTGATATTCGTGCTGGGAGCTGCCTTCCAACAGGATTTGCCTAGCTCACTCAAAAGGAGTTTTTGGTTTCAGAGGAAACTATCCTTTCGACGCAACAGCAATGTTACCCATTTTGCAGAGGGACAATATTTAGGATCCAGTACTGATCTGCAATTGGCAGTTGAGTTCCACTTTTTAAAAAAAAAAAAAATTGAAATAATGAGTTGATAATGACTGGGCTGAAAGCTGCTGCTGTAGATTATGGCATTGCAACTCAGGTGGGCAGCTCAGGGCAGAGGTGGTGACGGAGCGCGGGCTCTAATCCCATGTCTGCCCCTAGAAAAATCTGTCACCACTTCTCTGCATTTCAACTTCTATGAAAGAGAAACAAAGATCACAAAAAATCATTTGTAAAGTGCTCCAAGGTCTGCTGACAAAAAGTGTCCTGTGAGAGCTGGGTGTTACAAATATCCATACCTGCATGGGACAGGCAGGATTAAATCAAATTTCTCTCTGGGGTCACAGAGCACCAAGCCCTGAACTTTATTGAACGTGTCTGTCATGCCTAAATCCTACATTTGATAGCATATTGGCAGATATCCAATACAAAAAAAAAATGAAGGGAACTTCCTCCAAGATGAAAATTAAGGGGCATTCTAATATCATTGAAAGGTATCACATTTATATTGGAATAAGAAATAGTTTATCATAAACAAACTAGGGAATTTGTCAGCACAAGTTGTCAAGGAGGAAAATAATTTATTAGATTTTTAAAATATAATAAGATTAGAGGCGTATTGAAGTAATGAGCATATCCATCTCTATATTAGACTTTTTTTTTAAAGGGATAGGAGTTATCATGCTTTAGGGCATAAGACACCTATAAAACTACTGAGACTAAAAAGAGACTCTGCCACAAGTTTAACTTCTAGAATTAAAAGTTAAACTTAGAGAATTTATGCCTTCCTGTGTGAGGCACATTACGAAATTTACATCTTCCCATGAAACCCGGTTTTGGCTGCTGATGGAGTCAGGATACTGGACTAAAAAGCATGTGGTCAAGGTCATCTGGCCATCTGAAGTCAATGAATTTGCATCCAGTGTGATTATTATTTATGATAGCACCATTCTGCAAGTGGGCCCAACACTGAGAAGGACAGCCCTGCTCTAAAGAGTTTGTAATCTGTGTTTTAGGGGGACATGGTAGGCAAGAATATTCTGGTCACAAGTTTGAATATCTTACCCAAGATGTTAATAGCATTTACCAGATCAGATAGTTGTGCTTTCTTAGGAAGAAATCTGCATCTTTTTACCCTTCAAATCACCACATCAAAGATCTGTGTTCATTGGTAAAATAGACAATTTGTAACTGTATACAGTGATTTGTCTACGGGAATGAAATTTCCCACTAGGCATTAATGTGTTGCAGCCTCTTTTGCCAGACAGCAAGCAAATTGCATCAAGGTGGAGCGGGCAGGGGACCCTTTCATTTAGTTCATCTACTTCTAGTGGAGGTCTTTAACTGATGTAGTTTGGCTAAGCATAGACTAGCTCAGATAAACACAGCAGTTCGAGCTGGCTGCAAAAACCTAATGCTTCTGGTTATATAAGACAACAGTATCTAATGTTTTCATTCTTAGATATGTAGAAGTTCAGACTAAAGGGAACCGTGAGACTGTCTCCTCCGAGCTCATGTGTCAGCACTGATTCTTGTTATCAAACAAGAATGTTCGATTTATTTAATGTTTGATGTATTTCTTTCCTAGAACAGTCTGGTTTCAAGCTGAGGATATAAGACATGGCGAATTGACTCCGAGGGGTGACCAACCTTCCTGTTAAAAATATGTTCCTTATTTTCAGTTTAACTGGCTTCAGCTTCTACACAACAGCTCCTTTGAAGTCTCTACCAGATTGAGGAGCATTTTAGGGTAGAATTTAACCCCAGCAAACGTTAAACACTTGCAAGTAGACATTCACATTTGACCTATATTTCTAGACCTCCTCTGTTATCCCTGGTGAGTGCTGGTGATAGCAAGCTTGTATGTAGACACGGCTGTGGACACCTAAATTTGGGTGCCTTAAGTTAAAACTGAATACTACCAAATCCCATCCTTGATATCAGGTATTTTCCCAGTGAAGATATGTTCACTTGTCCATTAAGACAAGCTGGTTAAATACTGAGTCCAAAAACTTTTCTCTATCTCAGTGTAAAACATTTTTGCAGGCTACAAACCGTAGCATCACAGGGGAGTTGTGACTGGAAAGGATGCCAAAGGTCCCTTTTCCCAGCTGCTGCTTGAGCCAGGGTGGCCTCTGAAGGGAGAGCAGGCTCCTCAGGGGTATGTCCAGCTGAGGTTTGAATATCTCCAAGGACAGACATCCATCACCTCTCTGGGCAGTCTATACCAGTGTTTGATCACCATCACTGTAAAAAAACATTTTCTTAGGACTAGCCAAAACGTCCCTTGCTGCAGCTGGTGAGTGGAGCCCCTTGTCCTTTCCTCATGCTTCTTTCTGGAGCTTTCCAGGTCCTCTAAGAATACTTCCCAGAGGATGCAGCCTTCCCATATCAGTCTCAATAATGCCACATGCAAAACAAAAATCATCTCCTTATTCTTCCGTTCCCCATCCTATGTTCATTAATTGCATTAGCCTTCTTCATCACAATGTTGTACCTTAACAGCTCTTTGACTATTTCCACAATGCTTTTACAGCTCGTATTTCTATATAGAGGTAACGGTCTAAATTTCTTATTTCTAGCTATAAAACCTGGAATTTCCTCAAAGAAAACAAGTTTTTTGAGTGACCCTTTCCTGCAGTCGCCAAGTACTTCACATTGCTGAATGTGGCTGACCTGCTTTCACCAGTAGTACTTCACATCATCTAAATTTTATACGTGGTTTACTTCCAGAATGCTGATAAAATTGTTGGCTAGACACATGGCTAGTATTGATTCCCAAGGAACTTCATTAGAACAGACATTGTTTGCTGTCTGACAACTGCTCTTTCTGGTATCTTTTCAGATATTACAAAATATTAAGCTAAAGTACATGAATTAGAAAGAAAAACAGCACTGGGACATCTAGGGCACGGCTTCAGCCTTGATTACATCTGGAGGGACAGATGTCTGTGTGAGATCAAAGCTCCCATTGTAAAAATATTTCCTGAACTGTATTTTATGATGGACATCATTTCAGTTATGTCCAGTTGGGAACTGATGCCTATCACTTGCTCTTCTAAGGAATGGAGGAAGAAAATGGGGAAAATCTGCTTTAAAACAGCCTTTGAATAAAGCCTTTGGGCTGCCAGGATGAGGATCTACATTCCAGATGAATGAGAACATCTGGTCATCTTAATGACTTTTCAGAGCAGATCAGTACCTATTTGGGCATCTGAAACAGTTAGGTTTTCAACAGTGTTTGAACCCAGCAGCTCCTGCTGGGAGCCGTGTTGAAAGTTTCAGAGCTCAGCCCTTAAAATTTCACTCCAAATTGGTTCCAAACTTTTTATGAGCTTAAATAAAATTCAAAAACTACCAAAAAATAGGCCAGTGAGTTTTTAATGATTAAAAAATAAGAGTTTTTATTTTTATTTCCATGTCCAGATGTATTGTTGAGCTCTTTTGAAAAACCCAGCCCAAATATGCATAGCTTTTCTAAGGCATGTTTTTATGGTAAATTCCCAACAGCTACATGCTGAGATTCTCTCTCTTGTTCCTGCCTTTCTCTTTACAGGGGCCAAAAAATGAGGCTCCTGCTCTTAGACTTCCTCAGTTCTCCTGAAACTTTCAGAGGCATGGTATCTTTGAGATATTGTAGGTAGGCATACTGAAGGAAAACTGGTACAATTTCATAAGCCCCACCTCTTTAAGAAAATCCAATAGTAAAGAATAAACAAAAACTGGAAAAGATTGGATAATGGAGACAAACTGTGAGGATTCTTTTAAAAAATTATCCTCATTTTTCTGCTCAGATTTGGCATCCCTTTCTCTCCACATGTTTCATGCTAATAAAAAGAAGGTTCTTTGGAGCAAGAATATATCTGCTTTGGTGCTTTACCAAGCTCAGTGGGAAGGGGACTCTGATACCGGGTAATTTTTATAATAATGAATTACTTGCATCATCCACTGCAGAAGATTGTATGTCCCAGTGCACTAGCCCTCAGCAATATGTATGAAAATCTTGGAGGTCTGAGCCCACAGCTGAAGAACTTACATTCTCAGGAGATAGATTTTCAATTAAAGTTTTTTACTTAATACTTCAGATGTTTCAACAATAATTTGCTGAGGCATGCAGGGTATCTCAGTTATAAAGAAAAGAGAGAGAAATAATTATGTGCCCCTTTTGATCTTCTAGTTTCCCCAAACTTATTTTCTTTGTTGCTTCCAGAAAATTTAACTAGCAAACAAATTAACAATGTCAGCAGCTGCTCTGAAGTTTCTGTAGTTACAAGAACAATTCTGTAAAGCAGAATAATTCCACCTTGCACTGTTATGCAGGCCAGTACAAACAATTCAGCCAACTGATAGTAAGCTTTTCTTTCCCAGAGTAGTCTTTGCCAAGTTTCAGTGCATCGCCATGAAGGTATAATTATTGTAAATAATTGGTAAATGTTTGTGATGCAGCAATGTCTCTGTATCCCAGATGAGACTGTAAGCCCTTTATGAAAGTCCATGTGCACATAAATAGCAAAGATCCCAGCTCTGAAGGCTCTCAGTTTAAATTGGCAAGATAGACAAAGGCCGGGAGAAAAGCAGTACTATTTTTGCCTATTTTGCATGTGGGATACTAAAGCCTATGGAGTTTATAGAAATTAATTACCAATGGTAAATTACATAGGCAATTATCTGTGGTTTTACATGAAGTCCCTGTTAAAAGAGGAGAAAACACAAAGCTGCCACACCAGACCTCACCGCTGTTGCTGCGAGCCCATCCTGTCTCAGCAATTTTGGAAGGTTACAGTGTCTTTGTTGACCTATGAAGAGTAGTATGAGGTTGACCACTCACTTTACCATGGTGTAGCTTGAGGTGTTTAGAGGGCTCTTCAAAGAACACAGGAGCTGCCTAACCACCCCAGCCCTGCTTCAGAGGGTGACTACTGTGCTGTGCGTGTTCAAACTGGGAGACAACACCTTTTTACCCAGCAGGGAGGAAGAAAGCCGTACCAACTTTTTATATTCCCACAGTATTTCAGTTGTGTTTTCAAGCTGGGCTTGAAATCAGTAATGCCAAGGACACGAATGCCAAGGCTGTTCTTGGTGCATGCTGCCAAACTTAACCTGCGAGGAGAGGGGCAAGAAATCCTTCAGGGCATACTACTACACTGGGACTTCCAGCCACGCTTGGGGCTAAATTCTGGGAAAGCAGTTAGACTTTGAAGTGATCTCTAACCTCAACCAAACCCTAAGGGATTTATCGGTAAATAAGCTGAATAAGAAGATAGGCACAGGAAATCAGTGAATATCTGCCCTTCTTGCACTGTTCATAAAACTCAACAGAAAACAATGTCCCTTTATTTAGAGAGATGTGTGGATGCTTGCTGTGGAGGGCACGGTTTGACTACCAATATTGCTTTGCTTATAAAGCAAGCAGCATGCTGAGATCTTGGGGTTTTGCATTACTTTTTTCTGGTTTTTAACAGAAAATATATAATGGCTTCTGCTTGTGAAGAAACATAAAAATACCACATTATTTCCTTTTAGATCATAAATTAAAGTATACTTTGGGGTATTACAAATTAATTTACTTACTTTTAAAATCAAATACATGCACTTGCAAAAAAATTTGAATAGATGTTAAAAAAATCTGTTAGGTCAAAGGTTCTTAATACACAATAGGCTTTTTCTCCTACTACCCTCTAGGAATAAACAGCCTACACATGGCATCACCCTAGACATCAACTAGCTTCACGCGACCTAAGAACAGAACAGTTTCATCTGAAATTGAGGCCAAGGCAGAGAAGAACCATGAACCCCCAATTCCTGCTTCCACGGTGCAGTAATGGGAATTGACAGCTCCAAGTACAGCACGGCAAGTAGTTTCTGACCATGTGTGGGAGATGCAAGCTGCTGAAGAGACTTTCTCCCCCACCACTTTCCCCTCCCCTTTTTCGTATTAGATTTGTCCCCTCTCAGAACTAAAAGAACTAAATATTCATACAATAAAGTGAAAAATGAGCATCAAAAGGTGACAGAGAGCAAATAATTCCTATCAACAGAGTCATGCAGCTGGGAGGGAAATCTACCTTGCTCCTTGACATCAGATCAACATTTTGTCAAATCTTTCAGATGCAGCAACTGAGGGCTCCTGTGTCCAATATTGGGGGAATGAATTACTGCCAGATCTTGACAGTTATCTTGAAATATGAGCTATGCTTGCAGGACTAAACTGCCTTCTCCGGTTCTGTGTTTGGACTGATTCAGATTTTCCACTGGTTCATCTAAGACATGAATTTAATTCCAGTGCCCATTCATTTTCCTTGGGTTTAAGGGGGAGGCACGGTGACAGGCCGTTTACGGTACCAATACTAGCAAGTGCCAGGTATGTATCAAGGAGGGTGTCCGTGGAGGTTTGCCAGTGCTTAGGACTTTTAGCTTACAAATCTCCTATTACACCAACTCTGGATCTTTGCTAGGCTGTATCTGTCAACTATTTTGTGGCACAGACAAATAGGGCCTGTGAAGAAACTGAAGCAAGATTTAAATTCAGCCCTCCAGAGATATGTGGTTAGACCAGTAGCACTTCACCACCATCCCCTGTCACTGACCCCTTTCAAATTTCTGCTTTTTACCCTGATCCATATTTCTTTCCTTCATGTATCTGTCTTCTATTACAGTGGTCTATGGGATGTGTCTGAGGACAGTTTAAGTTTATTAGAGCTCTGAATGCCAAGCAAGTACAGCTCAGCTTGGAAATGCTGCCAGAATTATTGGCTCCACTTACACGGATGTTTGAGTTTCTTCTGAAACAGATTCTCAGGATTCAAATTTATGGACTAAGACATCCAAAATCAATTATATTTTCTCTTAAATTACCAAACTGAAGAGCTCTGATTTCTGAGCAGTCAGGCATCCATGAACTGAGAGTGCATAGACACCTGGGGGCAATAATATATGTACCAGCTATCCCAAGCTAAGCTACCATCGGTGAGACTGATTTCATCCCTCTTCCTGTCACTGGGATGCTCTGCGTTTCAATACAATATGTACTGGCTAACTCCACAAAGCAAAGACACAGATTAAAGAGATTAATGTTGCCTGTTACTAATGCAGTTTCATTTTACCCAGTCACTCACAAGACTGACAGTGGAACAAGAGTCGGTGGTGCATGGCTTCCTCCTCACCCCAGGGAGACACAGCCATGAGAATATAATATCCTGCAGCAGGAGGTTTTCCTAACCTTGGACTCACAACCAAGCTAACTGGGGCAGATTAATGGACCCCTTGGGGGTCCACACTGGCAGGACCCATCTTGCCCCTCAGACCCTCCAGGATCAACAGAGAGGCACAAGTGGTACTGCCGCACTGCTGTACTCGAGCCTCTCCTTTGGGAAAAGACAGTGATGGACGGAGAGGCATTACGTGCAGCACTGCTCCCTCCCAGACTGAAGTGCTGGCTTTCCTCATGAGGGCATTTGGTGGGTAGGTAAGGACATGGAGCGAGTCCATCTCTCGGTGCTATTCCTCACCACATTCCTCATTAAAGGCATGGGGTGGAAATAGAGCCTTCCCAGCCTTCAAGACCTTTCCACCGTTGGCAGTTTGCTGCGCACAGCCTAGGAAGCTCGAGGCTGCACCAAAAGCAGTTCTGGTTTGGACACAAACGGCAAGTCCCACCATGAATTAGTGTGCATGTGGTTATGGATAGCTGCCTACACATATGCAAGTGATGGGAAGTCATCCCTCCTGAGTAATATGAAAAAGGTATTTTACACTTGCGTATAGAGTAAAAAAATTGCCTACTGATCCAAGAAGATCTTTCTGAATTTGTATAATTTTGTCTTATCCTAATTGCAACTATACAAAATGTTATCAGCTACAACCAACATACTTGCTCCAACAGACCTCTGAATTCTTGGATGTTTAAATTAATTGCTTCTGTCTCATCCAATTAATCTCCATTAACTATTCGTTCTTCTTACAAATTAAATGAAAATGTATTTCCTAGCAACTGAAACAGTAAGGTGATACATCTGAAAGGCAATTTAGCATTCATAAAGATTGGAGCACAGGAGAGAGAGAGCTTTGGGACTTCAGTTTGACTCTTTTGATTGGCTTGTTCTTCCAGGATAAAGAATAACCACAAGCAAATGCCATGACACCAAAGATGTAAAAGTGTTCTGAGCTCACAAAAATAAGATGAGCAAGTTAGATCAAAATAGACACACTCTCCCCAAAATCTCTGTATGTCATTCACAGTGATGTATTTCACAGAAAACCTTTTGCGAACTAGCAATCCCAGAGGGAGCTGCTTTCACACCCGGGCAAGAAGTGCCCATAAGGCAGAACGCAGCAGCTGGTGACTGACCAACACATCTAGTTGATGAACAGGTGACAACTAAAACAATTTAAACATTGGAACCACTATTGCCTTATTCATCAAGTAATGGTCCTTTACTTATCCGACCAATTTCATCCTCTTCCCTCCAGGTTTGAAATTGTCTGGACAGAAGGAAAGCTTTGGTCCAGAGTGAATTTGGACAGAGACACCAGTCCAGCCTCTGAAGGACAGGCAGAGGGATTCATGCAGCTCTTTCTACTGCTGAACAAAATAGACCATCTCTTTCTTTGTTGCTGTTACCTCTTAAATGTTTTTCAATGCTCTTCAGTCCAAAACCCCACGAGAAATTACAAAACTCCACTGACTGATTCTTTTTAACATATGCTAGACACTTGCACCCCCAGCCAGAAAGCTGTTTGCAGGAGGAACGTTTTGTTAAAACTTGCATGGCAGCCCAAAAAGAAATAAAAACCCTTGTGTAAACCTGTTGCTGGAGAGACTTCTAGAGAGATTTCTCCCATCAAGTCCAAGAACAAGCTTGGCAGATGGCTTGTCTTTCACAACAGCTGTTGTTGTGCCTGGCCCAATCAGCTCATCGAAGTGCTGGTCCCTCTTGGAAGATGGGTGGTGACAGCCATTTTCGGTGTGTAAGACCCAGAAAATGCAGGGGAGTTTGGAACCGATGTTAATTACACTGGTGATTACAGCAAATCTGCAAATTATTCCAAGAAACCAAGTGTGCTCCCAACACCATGACTGCATCCATTCCAGCAAATTAAATGTGTGCAGGACTTTTCCTTGGCCCTGTGGCTCTCTGGCATGGGGCAGCCCACAGCAACCCTACAACTCCCTTGGCCTCCGCAATGAGGTGGTGTCAGACAAGCAGCCAGTTGGAAATCATCCCCCCAGCCCACACTAAATCCTGTCTAAGACAGTGCAAGCTGGCCCTGGCCAAAATGGCGGTAAGGACTGTGACCAGCAGCATGGGTAATTACAGGTGCTGGGAGCCTGTGGTCTGACACTGATTTAATACTACCAATGTAGACAGCAAGCCTCAGGAACCAGGATTGCACCCAGAATTTTCTTCTCACTTCCTGAGTGAGGTATTAGTGGGTTGTGACCTGGCAGCATCATCCATCAGTCAGACATCTACTGAACTGGATTACAGCTGACACGGCTGCTTCCACGTTCTTGTTCCTTTTCCACCACAAACCCTACCATGTACTCTCAGTCCTCCCCAGTCCAATCCAGTCTGACCTAATCCGATCCTTTCTGAGCTATTGCAGGTGTAGAAGAGCAAAGTCTGGATTCCCTGCCCTCCCATCTGAGATGTATATTCTGAAGTCCGGACATAAATGTGGAAGTGAGTACATAATGGAAAAACTTAGAGCTTCCTACAGTGTACAAATTGCATTAGTTTACAGCATATAAATTACATCAGTTTATACTTCCTGGAAGACTTTCAATCAGTCGGCTAAATTGAGATGGGACAAGTATGCAATATAGGGCTTTCGTAAATGGAGCCCAACAGAGCCTGTCTAAGGGACTATTTTAAAAAATGGGTCAGGATTTCTTTTTTCATCTTTTGAAAAAAAGGTATGGAAAGCAGGAAGGGGAAGTTATGGCAAGTTGAGCATCATTGCACTAGACTTCCCCTCTGATCTGTGGGGAGAGACAGGTACCCTCAGATTTACAGCACTCTGCTCAGCGAGGCTTACATACCCAATCCATTTATTTAATGACTTTTTTGAGAGGTATGGTGCAGTAGACATGAGACACAACAAGCAGTTCTGTGTTGACAGTGTTTTTTCAGGGAGGGGATGCATAAAAGGAGGAAGCCAAATCCAAATGAGCTCTCCTGAAACGTTGCTGGGGCAGTGAGGCAGGACCGGGAGGCAGTCACTGCTCTGGGACCATGTGGGAAGTGTTGCTGCACCATGTTGTCTGACACACTCACAACACTGTTCCCCTGCAAGGTATGACATCAACCATCTTGTAATCATTAACCTTTTCAGACCGGGGTCAGTGAGGCTGCAGGACAGGTTTGCCACCCGTTGGAGCTGATGGCGGTCCCTGCCTGGTCCTTGCCCCACCATAAGTTATGCTCAGAGCAGTTGCCACCATCCCTCGCCTTTGCAGCCAGCCACAGGGAGGTGGGGGAGATGTGACAAAGGCACAGCAGGATCACTTTACGTGGATCAGCTTCACACAGTGGCACATAAGGATGCAAGTAGTATAGACCACAGCATGGAAATCATGTTGGCAGCTACTAATACAGATATGTTGCCTATCACTCATACAGATGGCACCATTTGAGGGCACTGCCAATGTCTGCGCATTTGAAAGAAATGTGAAATTGCCCTGGTTTCAAGTGATTTTTTTCTTTCTTCATTTAGGATAGCTGATTCTACTTTTTAAGGAGGCAGGAGTTATCTAATTTTGTTTCTCATTTAGATGGTATTTATACTTCAATAATGCTCAGAAAGCCTGACCAGAACCAGGACTGCACCATACTGGAACTGTGCAAGCAAAAGCTGGGAGGATGCCAGCTTAGTTAATGGTTACTCCTGCCCTTCAAAACTTTTACTAATAATTTTTTTTTTACTGGAAGGCAGCAATTCTATTTTTAGCCATATCCCTATTCTATGCACAGTTCATCAGCAGGTGACCTGGAATTAATATTTACCTTATTCTTAGCCCTAGTTAAGATGAGCAAGTGTCTTCTGGACAAGTGCCCCAAGTGAACCCCAAACATGAAACATTTACTTCTGTTTCTCGAGTTTGTCTATCACGCAAGACATAAAGCCAAGGAGACTCCTGTAAAATCCATGAGCTCCCTGGCTATGAAGAGCAGGAAGGTATCCCCATGCAGATCTCCCTCCATTGGAGAGCAACAGCACTTCCACGGTCCTGATGCTTGGGACAGCACAGAGGAAGGCAGAGGCAGATAACTGGAAATTTCTGAGCAAGTTAGAGCTATATTAACTTTCCTATAAAATCATCTGCATTACAGGGCCTCCATCAAGCCAATGGACAGCTGTACATTGGAGTCACTCCTGTGAGTCACAAGATGTTTCTGCAGATAGTGTGGAGGGCACTTGAAGGCTGAGTAGCATCTGAGTCAACCATTTGCTTCAAAAAGTACATGGCCTATTGCTTGTATAAAGAGGAAAGTGTTCATACCAGGATAATAATCTTGCAGCTTTTGAGAAGTGGCAGCTTGCAAGAAGGACCAAATGGATCGCAGAAGTAGCATGTCTGGCTACCTACATCATCTACCGACTGGGTTCACTAGTTCCTTTTCAGTCTGGGTCATATGAAAGCACAGCTATTTTTACCTAATAAACCATGACCCAAGCTAAAAATATCCTTGTCATTTGATAAGTGAATTGACACAGTGAATGACTGTCACTGCTTAGCATTGATGTGTAAGTGATGAGAGCTAAAAGGGCCCAGAACCTAACATGATAAAAATTACAGTATATTTGATTTCACGTAGCTGTAATTCACACTTGGAGCAACTGAGAGTGTTGCCTTCTGGGATTCTCAGATGAGGACAATGATGACAAAATGAGAGTCGAAATAACAACCACAGAAACAGTGAAATCAAAAGCATTAAATAGAATTTCACAGTTAATTACTAGTGGTCAGGGCAAAAAAGACTTGCACTTCTAAGAAACCAGTAAACACATAAAAAAGGATTCATAGTATTGTCAGATCACATCTTGTTGCTTAGTGACCATGTGACATGACCCGATGAATCACTAAGCAACATCCTGCCATTCATCAAAATAAATGTCCCCCATTTTCATGAATATATATTTTCCTCATACACAACTGTAAATGTATGTACATAAACATGACATAAACACTTTCATATTGCAGGAAAAACAGAAACTCTTTTTTTTTATTTCCTGTTTTAAGCAAGAAGGGCAAATAATATTGACGTCAAGGTTGGTAGCAAGGTCTACTGCGTAAAACCACGCTGGTGAATCAGTACAAAGGCAGTAACAGTTACAGGGACAGCAAAAATATAGCAAGCTGACATTTAAGAGAGAACTGTCTTTGTAATTAAACTGCTGATGTGCAAACCTACAACAGAAAAAGTGATCACAGTAATCAGCCCTAAACAAAGACTGAGAATCAGAACAAACACGTCAATACCTACAGGCAGGGAGTACATTAGAAATGATTGCCACTGCCGGTAATCAGTGCTTGGAAATGCTGAAGTTGTCAAAACGGCTCTGCTTTTGGTGACTGCACTTGCTTATCTATCTGTTCAGAGCACTCCTGTGTAACTCCTTTCCACACTCCAGATGTAGGCAGCAGTCCAGCGGAACAGACTTTAAAAAAGATAAATTAGTACAGATGTCAGCTAAAATAGCTGAATACCAAAGAAGGAGCCTCAACTGTGTTTATAAGAGGGTTTGAGCTCCGCCCAAAGTCTTTGTGTCTCTGGGGAGATTGGGCAGAATATCTGCATTGCTGGAAAGTACCCGCTGTGCACGGCAGTCTGTGTGCAAAGGGCATGGAGTTATTTATCCTGCTTGCTTGAATCATGGTATTAAGGATGATATATGAATTCAAGGTCAAAGTGGTTTGCCCCTTGCCACTGCTACTAGACCTTTTCTTTTGCCCCTTTGCTAAAAACACTCTTCTTTACCAGTGTGGAAGATGAGCTCTTTTAAAATAACATTTCTTCATGCTTTTATCCATTTTAACTCTTTACTATGTCTAAACCTCTTCATAACTTTTAACATTGGTCCTCTAAAGAGAGCCCTGGGAAAACATACAAGAAATAACATAGGCCTTAGACTCTGTTTCCAAAAGCAGAAGCATAGTTAGTACATCTCCCTCACCTGTCCTGGAAATGTGAAGAGTTGATTTACAGATGCGTGGGTGAAAACAGCTGTACTCAGCCTGTGCAACTCCTGCCAGAGCTGTCTCTTGGAGAAATGCCCACTGAGCTTACTTACAACAAGAGATTCAATTAAGAGCCACAAAATAATCTTCTAAAAATTTACTCTAGTGGCCCTGGTGTTCACTTTGTCACAGAAGCATAAGGATATGGAGGTGTTTTGGGTGTAGAATTTTCCCCTTCTCAGAAAGGACTTTCAAATCCTCCATCCCAAAAAGAACAGGGGAAAAGAGCAGAAGTGGTCATCCTTCTCAACCAGGTCCAACACTATGTAACGTAGGTCATGTCCTCGCCAGCCTCACACCTGGCACCCTGGAACTTCGTCATTAACACCACTTTCTGGAATAAAAGATCACATACAGAGACCGTATCAGAGTCTTCAAAAAAAAAAAAAAAACAAACAAACGTTCTGGTCTTTGCTAAGAAACAAACAAGAAAGCCTGAAAAAGCTCTGAACTACACTCTGTAGTTAGAAACACTCTCTTCAGACAGTCAGTTGGCAGAGAGAGCTAACATCACAAAAAAAAAAACCCCAAAAAATTATGTGAGTTATTAAAGAGGGGTGTGAAGGTAAAGCAAAGTCTTCCAAGTCCCCTAGAAACGAAAATTCCCAATAAATTTAACCAGTTTTTCTTTCAATTTGAGGTACTTTAATAGGACAGAATAAAATTCCACAGGAGTATGGTTTCTGGTAACATAGCCTTTTCATTTGATTCAAAGTACTTAATGATAGTTTGCATGTCCTGTCAATTTTTTTCTTGTTGCAGCTGTTTCATCCTAAAAGATAACCCTCACTTATATCTATAGCACAAAAGAGAAAGATCAGTGGCTCACCCAGAAAAGTGTAGTGAGAATGGGGAGAGAGAAAAAAAAGTTTTTTGAAGCTATCACTACATTAATAAACTAATCTCACCACTAAGAAAAAGGGATAAAACCTTGATCTGGTCCCAGCGGACAAAGCTACATGCAAGTTTCACGTTCTTCAAACATCAGAGTTGGTGTTTGTGGCCCAAGGTCCACTGTGGATCCATCCCTGCCAGATTTCCACCTGTTCTGCATTTACTTTTTGCCTTCTCCTTTGCTGTTTGGCAAGGAACATCTCTAAGACCTTTTTAAGATCAAGTGAAACCACATGCACCAAAATCTCCTGTCCTTACCACTAATGAGCTCCGTACAGGAAGAGCCCAAAGCACACAATTAGCAAGTGCAGCGGTGCACATAGGCACCACACTTTGTGCTGCATCTCAGCCTGCAGTCGGAAAAGCCATCAAGTCTGCTCTCAGCCACCTCCAGAGCTGAATTTGCCCTGTCATTCTTCACAGGAGACAAAGAGGTTGACCAGGAAATGCCACGTAGTTGACATGAAAATAAGAGTTCTAAACTGAAGTGTCCTTCACTGCAGTCTCTCCAGCTAATTTAGATCAGGTTGGCGTGAATGACAGAGGAAACCTACTATTATTTTTTCTCCTGACAGTACAGGATTCTAAAAATTACATGCTTCTAATCCCTCATTAGCTGGCATTTTAAATTCCCAGGCTGTGTAGCTTGTGCTCAAGGAGAAAGTGACAAGAGAAGAGTTATAATCCCTGTGGCAAGAGCTGTCACCGAATACCTGCTGGGTGATAAATCCACTAGTTTTTTTCCACTAGCTTTTTTTCATGCTTAAACTTCAGGGATGCTACTCAAAATAAGGAAAAATAAATGAAAATGACACACAATCTAAAATTCATGGCATGCAGTATGACCTGTTTATACCAGCTGATATGTGATGTGTTCAGTCTTTGAAAGACCCTTCACATCATAGACTAGAAAAAGCACAGATTGACAAGTTATATATTTACCTAAATTGTTTTTCTTTCTTTCTCTCAGAAAATGCAGCTTGCTTAGAAACTGATCTTCCCTTGTAATGGACACTAAGACAAAGCTCTCTATGAAGATGTCCAACATATTAAAATGAAACTAATAGACGTCAGGCATCATATTTAATAACACTCTCAAATTATATTATGTTCAATATTCAGCAGAACCAACTTGCGCTAACAACAGGCAGGCCAATTGCAAATGATTGAATTTTGCAAATGAACAAGCACAAATAAAAAGCAAAGATAACATCAAGTACATTTTAGCTTGTTAAGCTGATAAGCACTATGTGGTTCACAATATTTCATACTGTATCGCATTTGTCACACAGTAAAAATTATGGTGCCATAAGCAACATGACGGCAAACCCACTGTGCACATTGTCATCACGCTAACACAAAGTGGAGTCTAATACCAGGCTGATGCTAGAAGAAACAGTTACTAGACTTTGAGTCAGAATCCCCTCAATTCAGGGAAAAAATGGTAGGGAGCTTGTGTGGTTTTCATGTGTAATCACAGGATCACAGAAGGGTTGAGTTTGGAAGGAACCTCTGGAGGTCATCCAGTCCAACCACCTTGCTCAAGCAGGGCCACCTAGAGCCAGCTTCCCAGGATCAAATGTGAACAGTATGCACGCTTCAGTGGAGAATAAAAAACATTGTATTCCCAAACATGCATTTATCTACTGTACAAGTAGACTTCAAGTGGTGGCAGGGTCAGCTTTCTCAGGCTGTGCTATCATCTGCCTTTGACCTTGCTTGTGAGCAGCCAGTCCTTTGGGGAGCAGGGAAGGTTAATCACCTGTATGGGCTGATGTTCTCCCCTGTTGCTTAACATGACAATGAAGATGTCAGATATCAGTAACTTCTTTTCCTTGATGAAATGATTTTATCATCAGGCACTGCACAGTGCAAGTTTTCACGTGGACCACTATCCCACCCACATACCCCTCAATCTTGTTATTGCCAGCTTAGGTTGGAAACCCCAAACTCAGAGTTTCTCAAAGTCAAAGAGGATTTTGCAGACATTGTGCAAGAACAGGATAACAAATAAATATAAGCCTTTACACTTCACATACAACAGCTTCAAATATCTTATAGTTAAGATAGATGAAGTTTTGCCAACTGATGCATCATCCCTGTAGAAATCAATGGCAACATCTTATATTTATAGAGTACCTTGTGCCACAAAGTCTTTAAGCTCTCTACGGAGCAAAACACACAAACATAATAACATTAGTAGTGCTTGGGAACAATTTCAGTCCACCCTGTAGAGAGTTTTTCTGTCCTCCGATTAGTCAGTTATCCCCTTGAAAAGCCATTTTATTTTTATATAGTTTTATCTCTATTATAAATAGACATTTTCATTTCTGTCATTTCACAGGGTCTTACATCTCTCAGTAGCATGAGGACTGGAAACAATATAGACAGGTCTGGAAATTGGCTGCTACTGACTGCTCTGAATAGGGTAGGCACAACTCCCTTTGACAAAAAGAAAACCAAGTTTCAAAGTCTCTCTCCTTGCAGTTTCTAGACTCCTGAGGAATTGATCATGAAAAGAAAACAAGAGTCTCTAGTGAACCATGTTGGGTGGAAGGCTTACTGCTGCTACAGTCAGTGAATAATGAGTGTAGTAGCAAGGAAAAATGTGTACTGCCAGTAAGGCAGTGTCTGAGCATTCCCCAGCAGGATTATGCCAACACAACAATATTACAGATGGCAAGAGAATCTGAATATAGGAGAGGCTCTGAGGGAGATACATATATATATACACACACATATATATATCTAAAAATATATATCCTATCATTATGGGTTTATTGCATTATTGGATTGTTATATATACATTAACACAGTTCCTGAGCCTTTACATTGAAATCAGAACTGTTGAAGTAGGGTGTAAATGACTCAGAGTAATTCCCATTCCTAAGTGCAGAACACACACCAGGAAAATGCATGGAACAATAATACCAACAATAGGAGTGAGCTACACTACTGCAACTTGATTTTACCAAATAACCATTAAAGAACCAAATTTAAAGGTGCTCATGAAGCAATTTCCTCTTCTTGTCTGAACATGTGCCTTTCCTCTGCTGAAAAACCTTTTCCAATTCTGACTGAATCCCCTCTGAAGTCCACGGAAAGACTTTGGTGGTTCTTCCACTGAATAGATCACCTTTTTTTGGAGTAAAGAGCACTAACAGATGCATTGATTTCAAATCTATAGTCACAGATTTAGAAGGCGGCAGTGGCTTCCCCTAGTTGACAGTTTATTACACTCATTTCGGTAACACAAGCAGAAACAGAGCCCTCTTCACAGGTCAGTGGAAAATGAGGTTCTTCACGAGCCCTTTTTATTCCACTGAGTAAAATGACTACCAAAAAAATGGGCTGCGATTCATCTGAGCCACGACTATGTCTGAGACAGTTACGCCATGCTCCCTTTTAAGTCAGTTCAGAGGGACAGGCACTTTCAGAGGATGATTCAGCTGATCTGATTTACATGCCTGCCTCAGGATGACATTCTTTGTCTCCCACTGTCTGGAGGGTGCTTGCCTCTATCTTTGACCATAAAGTAACCAGCTAAAGTCTACTGCAAGACATTTTGGTTAGTAAATAGTGTGGTTACTAGTAATGATAGACGGCATAGCTTGCAGTTTTTGAATAGTTACCATGTGGCACATTGCAGATTCTCAAAGGATTTTAACACTGTAAAAAAACACACAGCTCCTCTCCCAGTGGGAAAGGGAAGTGGCTCCCAAATACCGAAGGTACTGGTCTCTGACAAACAATGTTAACTGATTTGCAGAAAGGCTGAACAGGACACTCTCACCCCGGTAAAATAGCACTGGAAGACAAAGCTTAGATCTTTCCTGCCAAATTTAATCATAAAATCATAGAATCATAGAATCACAGAATCACAGAATCATTAAGGCTGGAAAAGACCTTCAAGATCATTGAGTCCAATTGTCAACCTGACACCACCATGCCCACTAAACCATGTCCTCAAGTGCCACGTCTACATGTTTTTTGAACACTGCCTGTGATAGTGACTCAACCACCTCCCTGGGCAGCCTGTTCCAATGTTTGACCACTCTCTCAGTAAAGTCATTTTTCCTAATATCCAGTCTAAACCACCCCTGGCACAACTTGAGGCCATTTCCTCTCATTCTGTCACTAGTTACTTGGGAGAAGAGGCCAACATCCACGTTGCCACAAGCCCCTTTCAGGTAGTTGTAGAGAGTGATAAGGTCTCCTCTCAGCCTCCTCTTCTCCAGACTGAACAACCCCGGTTCCCTCAGCCACTCCTCATAAGACTCATTCTCCAGACCCCTCATCAGCTTCATTGCTGTTCTCTGGACACACGCCAGGAACTCAATGTCCTTCTTGTAGTGAGGGGCCCAAAACTGAACACAGTATTTGATGTACAGTCTCAACAGTGCCAAGTACAGAGGCAAGATCACTTCCCTACTCCTGCTGGTCACACTATTTCTGATACAGGCCAGGACACTGTTGGCCTTCTTGGCCACCTGGGCACACTGCTGGCTCATGTTCAGCCAGCTGTCAACCAGCACCCCCAGGTCCTTT
>NW_010522824.1:41607-60130 GCF_000687285.1 Phaethon lepturus
CCCCTGTGGTCTTTTCTTGGGGGCCTCTCTCCCAGCCACTCTTCTCCAAGCCTGTAGTATTGCATGGGGTTGTTAGGACCTTGTTAAACCTCATGCAGCTGACCTCTGCCCATCGATCCAGTCTGTCCAGACCTCTCTGCAGAGCCCTCCTGGCCTCCAGCAGATCAACACTCCCACCCAACTTGGTGTCATCTGCAAATTTACTGAGGGAGCACTCAATCCTCTCATCCAGACCATCAGTAAAGACATTAAACAAGACTGGTCCCAGTACTGAGCCCTGGGGAACACCGCTTGTGACTGGCTACCAGCCAGATTTAACTCCGTTCACCATGACTCTCGGGGCTCGGCCATCCAGCCAGTTCTTTACCCAGCAAAGAGTAAACCTGTCTAAGCCATGAGCCGCCACTTTCTCCAGGAGAATGCTGTGGGAGACTGTGTCAAAGGCTTTATTAAAGTCCAGGTAGACAACATCCACAGCCTTTCCCTCATCCACTAGGTGGGTCACCTGATCATAGCAGATCAGGTTGGTCAAGCAGCACCTGCCTTTCATGAACCTGTGCTGGCTGGGCCTGATCCCTTGGTTGTCCTGCACATGCCCTGTGAGCACTCTCAAGACAAACCGTTCCACGATCTTCCCCGGTACGGAGGTCAGGCTGACAGGCCTGTAGTTCCTGGGATCCTCCTTCCGGCCCTTCTTGTAGATGGGCATCACATCGGAAAGCTGCCAGTTGTCTGGCACCTCCCCTGTTAACCAGGACTGCTGATAAATGATGGAGAGTGGCTTGCCAAGCTCCTCTGCCAGCTCCTACTCTTACAGAATCACAGAATCACAGAAACACTAGGTTGGAAAGGACCTTCAAGATCATCAAGTCCAACCATTAATCCAGTACCACCATGTCCCTTAGACCATGCCCTGAAGCGCCACATCCACACGTTTTTTGAACACTTCCAGAGATGGTGACTCCACCACCTCCCTGGGCAGCCTGTTCCAATACCTGACCACCCTCTCAGTGAAGAAATTTTTCCTAATATCCAATCTAAACCTCCCCTGGCGCAACTTGAGGCCATTTCCTCTTGTCCTATCACTAGTTACTTGGGAGAAGAGGCCAACACCCTCGTCGCCACAACCCCCTTTCAGGTAGTTGTAGAGAGCCATAAGGTCTCCCCTCAGCCTCCTCTTCTCCAGACTAAACAACCCCAGTTCCCTCAGCCACTCCTCATAAGACTTGCGCTCCAGAAGGTGGGTCCCATCCAGTCGTACAGACTTGTGGGTGTCCAGGTGGCGTAGCAGGTCATTAACTGCTTCCTCCTGGATTATGGGGAGTTTATTCTGCTCTCCATCCCTGTCTTCCAGCTCAGGGGTCTGAATACCCTGAGTATACTTGGTCTGGCTATTAAAGACTGAGGCAAAGAAGGCATTAAGCACCTCAGCCTTGTCCTCGTCCTTGGTGAAAATGTTCCCCCCCTGCATCTAATAAAGGGTGGAGATTCTCCTTGTCTCTCTTTTTGTTGTTACTATATTTGTAAAAACATTTTTTGTTATCCCTTATGACTGTGGCCACACTGAGTTCTAGTTGGGGTTTTGCCTTTCTAATTTTCTCTCTGCATGACCTAATGAGATCCTTGTACTCTTTGTGAGTTGCCTTCCCCTTTTTCCAAAGGTGATAAACTCTCCTTTTTTTCCTGAGTCCCAGCAAAATCCCCCTGTTCAGCCAGGCCAGACATCTTCCCCAATTATTAAGATACACTTCATAAAAAAAAAAAGTGCTTCTCTCTGGAGGTAAATGCAAATTATTGCACCCAGTCAGGAATGATCATTAGCAAATACAAAATGGGAAACTATTAGTTACACAGCCACTGTGCTGGAGTCATCTAAGGATTAGTGCAGAGCAAGAGATTAATTTGAATCAACAATGTACTTTCTGTTGTGAAAAAGACACCACCATGCTCGAATATAAAAACAGAACTGTAGCTTGAAGACGCAGAAGGTCATGGCCACTGTGATTCAGAAGGAAGTGAACAGGCAGAGCAACAGGAATGATCAGATGTCTATAAAGCACGTCATATGAGGAAAGACTGAATTAAGTGGGTCTGCTTACCGTAATGAGAAGGCTGAGAGGAACATAATAAAGCTTTCAAGAATGTGAAAGGATGCTGCAAAGAGAAAGAGAACAATCTCTTCTCCAAATCCATGTTGGGCTGGATGCAAATAAATGGGCTTAACTTGCAGAATAGAAGATCCAGAGAACAGCTGAGGAAAAACTCTGTAGCACTAAGCACAGTACAAGAGTAAAATATAGGGAAGACTACTGCCAGAGATCTTCATGGGCATGTCAGACCCAGACATGGCACAGGCATAGGAGAAGGCCAGAAGAAATAACCACCTGCCTCACAGGTCTTCTTCAGGCTTCCACAGTGCTCAGAGCCTGTGGTCTCCATCACAGATAATCAGTATTAAGTGACAGTCTCCTCCTGTACATTTGTTAGAAGATAGCATGGAAAGGGATGACTTCTCTGAGGGACAGAGATTGCTGTGGGAGGCTCGGGGTATAATTAAAAAATCGCTACAAGCCCCTTGTGACAGCACTACCAGCATCACACAGTACCATTCTTCCCCCGGTCCTCTATGGAGACCATGCTACACCCTGAGCCGCTCCACCCACAGAGGTTAGCTCAGGTCACAACTTGTACTGGTGAGACTTTTTCATGGGGTTTTCACTAGAGTAGAAGGATTCAGACAAATAATCACCACAGACACAAAGTATGTAGCAACAGATCCCACAGTTCTGAAATAATCAGTTCAGAAATAGATTGGATTACAAAAAAAAGCCCCACAAAAAGCAACATCAAAACAAACACAGAACAAACAGATGGAAAAACACCTCTCTACAGCATTATTTGACACCTCTCCCTTAAAACATGAAAGTGCCTTTGAAATACAATGTTAACTGCATGCATTATCACATAGTAAAGGACTTAATAAATAAATGTTGGGGCTTTTTAAAAAATCTGTGCTGGAGATGCATTTCTTGCTGAAAATGTTGTTAATCAGCAACTTTACATCCTCAACTTCCCCACAGACAGAGCTGCAGCTCAAGGCAGAGCAAGACTTCTGAGCCATCTGCTTCACTAACCACAGCTTGGGAGATTGCCCTCGCCCATTGCAAACATTCCTGTCAACTGCAAGGACTCCTGGGAGGTAAAAATGTGCTGGAAAAGTAAATTTTTTGGCTGTTTAGTTAACTCATACTATCATTTGGAAATAAACAGGGACTGGTCAAGTGCATTATGATGAACCATGTCTCTATGGGAGAGAAACAGTCCTTCCTCCAGATACCAACCACCCCGACCCAAACCCCATCACAGCCCTGGGAGCCTGCCTGCTCTCCTACATCAGCTTTGCCAGATCCTGTAACAAATTAGGAAATCCAAAATGATGTGGAATTAGCTAATCTTTAATTTCTAATCAAGTATGCAGGCAATCCGGTGAATTATTCAGCATAGAATCATAGAATCATTAAGATTGGAAAGGACCTTTAAGATCATCAAGTCCAACCGTCACCCCAACACCACCATGCCCACTAAACCATGTCCTCAAGTGCCACGTCTACACATTTTTTTGAACACTGACAGGGATGGTGACTCCACCACCTCCCTGGACAGCCTGTTCCAATGCTTGGCCCCTCTCTCAGTAAAGAAATTTTTCCTAATATCCAATCTAAACCACCCCTGGCACAACTTGAGGCCATTTCCTCTCGTGCTATCACAAGTTACTTGGAAGAGGCCAACACCCACATTGCCACAAGCCCCTTTCAGGTAGTTGTAGAGAGCGATAAGGTCTCCCCTCAGCCTCCTCTTCTCCAGACTAAACAATCCCAGCCACTCCTTATAAGACTTCTTCTCCAGACCCCTCACCAGCTTCATTGCCCATCTCCTATGTCAGCAATATACTATAAGAAAAATAAGGAGAAGCCTGAGCAACAGAGTTCTGTTGGATCAAGGTCGGCTGCAGTGCAGGAGGCATGGCCGTCCTGGGTCTTGGGAAGCACTGAAAGGTGCCATCACAAGGGGTTTGTGATGATGAAACCAAAGGAGCTATCACAGTGACAGAGATAGTTTGGGGCATTGGCCTGGTCTTCTCCTCCTGATCCCAAGATGAAAGCGGGAGCACGACAGCACCTTCAAGTACAGCCTCGAGCAGCGCCAGGCCCAGGGTACCTGGCAAGAGAAGATGCAACGTACTGAAGCCAGGCAGTGTCACTCTCCTCAGCTCATCCCCCCCTTCCCTCTGGCACAGGGTGCAGCCCCGTCCGAGAGGACACGAAGGCATCCACCCCGCTCCAGCTGCCATGCTAACCGCTTGTGGGGCAGAGGAGGAAAGCCCCCTCTCCAGTGCAGGCACCCTGTCCATTCCCAATACAACCATCTGACGTCAGGCCGCAAAGAGGAGCCGGTGTCCGCTGACTTTCAGACTCTAAATGACATCAGCATTTCATGCTTATAAGGAATTTTCTTCTGGATTTTAATTCACAATTTCTTTAAAAGAAATATATTTTTTCCCTAGAAAGGTGTGACAGTTAATCAAGCTGCACGATTAAAAGGCTCGGGTTGTAACGAGGGGTAAAAGACCTGAAAGCCCCCATAATTTTGTATCCCATACCGTGGACATCCTGGAGCCTGCAGATCACCCCCCACCTCCGCCAAGCACTGGCATTCTCTTTTTTCTGTTCATTATATTCAGTTGATCTCATCTTGCCAAAACTGTGTTCCCTGCGGTATGGCAACACGGACCATGAAAGCCCTTTAGTTCCCAGAGAATTAAGCTAACCTCTAAAGCAGTGATCTCCACACATGAATCAGAAAAACACACCAAAGAGCAGACACCGGGCTGAGTTCGAGCTTTTCCACTCACCAGCGTGACAGCCATACCTTGGCTGGCCCTGCAACGCGGGGCTGCTCACCTCAGGGTTGCCTCACCGCTTAATCGTTGCACATCACGCAGCAGGGATGGATTTGTACTATTTCAAAACCAGATAACCACTGAGTTACGAAACTGAGACATGAAAATAATTTAACCGCCTGCCTGATTCTTCTGGTGAATGCAAATGCTTGACGCCACAGGTTAGCGGCATGGCGTAACGTGATACAGGCAAGGTTACAACTACACCATCCTGTTGGTCTAGGCCCTATTTTCTACCTGTTGACTTCATAGCATCTATAGCCTGGACTGAGCCCAACCAGCCCTTCAGGCCCCCCCGAGCTCCCCACTGGGGCAATAAAGAGACAAATGACTCAAGTCCCTTGTCTCCATGAACTCAAGCCTCATCTCAATCCCGGCTAAAAGACAACATAGACGTAGCACTACACATTGGACAGTTCTGATCTCCATAAAGCGCAGATCTCTATCGACACATCACCAGAAAAGTTCCAGATTTTCACATGAATTTGTCAGAGCCACAGGGTCTCTTCTGTTCTGTGGTGTGGGACCCTAGTAGCTGATGACTATGGCTCATTCTTGCAAGGTGCTTCAGATCCTAAATTCCCACCAAATTCAGTGGATACTGAACAGCTTTTGCTGCTGGCAGGATGCAGCCTTTAACACAAGGCTGAGGCTTGTGTTAACGCATGTGTCCTGAGGGTAAACAGGGGCTAAACGACCAGTCAGGTAAGTCTTCAAGAAATATAAACCTGTTTCAGATCCAAATTCCTCCCCCCAAAAAATGTAAAACATAGAAATAAAGAAGCGCCACTAACATGAAAGCTTAGACTATGTGGCCAAGAATTTGCAATAATTTGAAGAAGGCTTCTGTTTCTTAGATAAAGAATACTTGGCATTATGGCAAACTAATGGCAAGATTATTTGGAAGCCCTCCCTCTTTCTGTGGCTACAGGGATTCCCAACTACACAGGTGTGCAGTTTCCACCACAAATGGAAGAGATATTTCTGAGTGGAAAGTATCCCACACTTGTCATGTGCCGTTTTCTGGTGCCTTCCTCTGAGGCCCCTGGTACCAGATCACAGCATGGATCTGGCCAATGCTGATCTTGGTTCCTGTCCAACCTGGCAGCTCTTGGGTTCTGGCAGCTCTTCGTTCCCCTCCTAGCCCTGTGTAACTACCGCTTTCAGCTGTGGTGTGTGGGACAGAATATTTCTTTCTGAAAAATTAGCCAGCTTTTCACGTTGAATCTGTTGCAATGTCAGCATCACCTCCAGTAGGGTAAGGAGATTACCTGAATCTAACAGCTAGTGATGCCACAAGATCAAGTGCTATAAAATATATTCCTATAAACATACTACTTTCAAGTGCAGAACATCCAGGCACACCTTAATCTTTCTCCCTTATGTGAAATACATGGTGCTGAGACCAAGTTTCTTTTTTTCCCCAGCTGATCCTCTCTCAGATGTCTTGTAAGGTCTTACACTGCTGCCAGTCATGAAAGCAGTCATTGGCAAAACTGCACAGGCTGTTTAGGGTCATGTCCTTCTGTTGCTGAGAGCACAGTGTGATGCATATTTGTTTTGTTGGGTGCTTCAGGTTTGGTAGGAAAGCTGGTTGAGTTGGGGTTCTCTGTTTCAATTAGCTTCTTAACTTTCTGCCTTTCAGTTTTTAATACCATGCTAAGTTGATTTACTGTAAAGAAATGAACAAACAGGCATGTACCTGCTGGTAAAGACTAGACATTTATCCTATGGTAACTCCTATTCTTCAGATGTTTTGCCCACATATATGCAAGACCTGAATGTTTTTAAGGAAAGCAACTCCTGATGCCCACCCCCAGAATGCCAACTGCATATCTAGAGGACAGGCTGACAGGAGGCTTCTTAAATATGTGTCCCTTTTTCTTGGCCAAAACCACCTTCCAACTTAAACCTCCTTTTGGGGACACCTTCTACTACATTGTGATTTTCTGAACTGTTTGGATGGACTCCTTACCTCCCACTAAACTGGAAAACTGGTAGTTATATACACATTTTTAATAGGTTAATATATATTAATCAAACTTTGTTTCACAGATAATAGTGTGAAATTCTTAATATACAGGTAAGCACTTTATGTTTCATCCATTTATTGAAAACCACAGGCTATGGTATATGGTGTCTCTCTCCAGCTCTCTCTAGGATGTTCTTTCTCCCTTGACCTAGGCTGAGCCTGCCTAGATAGCTCAGTCAAGTCTTTTAGGTTAGGTAACATGAAACTGGGGTTTTATCCTTCTAGACAGAATATAAGTATGCCCTGCCCTCAGATCTAACTCTCTTCAGCTCTTTTTATCAAAGTGACACCCACTAAAAAGTTAATGCCTGTGGAGAAATGGTACAGAAATCACAATGCAAACGGTTCAATTGGGCTGAACATTGTTTAAAATTGTGCCTAACATCAATTTCAACATACTATTTATTTCAATATATCTTTTTTCTTAAATCAGTTAATAAAAGCATTTATACATACAATTGAAATTGTTTAATTAGAAGATCAGCCTAAAAAACAATATGTATCAGATTTCTGTAATATATGTGCTTCTGTTTACACAATAAAAATAACTTTTCTGCTGTTGCATTTGAGGTATAAAAGCCTACAGAAGTGCCACAACTTTGGGGAGCTTTTTGATATTGTGATAACTATTCTTCAAAGATCAAACATTGCACCTTTTTCTCAGACAAGTCTTGCGATGCAGACTCATACATTCCACTCAACCTCAAAACACCATGTTCCACATGCAAACCTCTTTCTGTGCCTACTCTGATTTCCTAAAGAATCAGCTGTTTTTCAAAAAAAGTGGAAAGCCAGATCTTTGGCTTCCTATTGTCAATTCACCATAGTAAATTATTCTCCACTTAACACATTAAGTCATAAACTTTGAGGTATATGGGATCTGTTGCTTCTCATTTTAAGGATCATAAGGGATCATAATCATAGAATAGTTTGGGTTGGAAGCGACCCTTAAAAGGTCATCTAGTCCAACCCCCCTGCAATGAGCAGGGACATCTTCGGCAAGATCAGGTTGCTCAGAGCCCCCTCCAACCTGACCTTGAATGCTGCCAGGGATGGGGCATCTACCACCTCTATGGGCAACCTATGCCAGTGGTTCACCACCCTCATTGTCAAAAATTTCTTCCTTCTATCTATCTACCCTCTTTTAGTACAAAAACATTACTCCTTGTCCTATGGCAACAGGCCCTGCTAAAAAGTCTGTCCTCATCTTTCTTATAAGCCCCCTTTGAGTACTGAAAGGCTGCAGTAGGGTCTCCTCACAGCCTTCTCATCTCCAGGTTGAACAACCCCAACTCTCTCAGCCTGTCCTCACAGGAGAGGTGTTCCACCCCTCTGACCATAATTTTTCTGGCCCTCCTCTGGACCCGCCCCAACAGGTCCATGTCTTTCCTGTGCTGAGGACTCCAGTGATGGAAGCAGGACTCCAGGTGGGATCTCAGCAGAGAGGAGCAGAGGGGCAGAATCACCTCCCTTGGCCTGCTGGCCATGCTTCTTTTGACACAGCCTAGGAGATGGTTGGCCTTCTGGGCTGGAAGCACACATTGACGTCTCATGTCCAGCTTTTTGTCCACCAGTACCCCCAAGTCCTTCTCGTCAGGGCTGCTCTCAATCCCTTCATCCCCCAGCCTGTATTGATAACGGGGGTTGCCATGACCCAGGTACAGGACCCTGCCCTTGACCTTGTTGAACCTCATGAGGTTCACAGAGGCCTATTCCTCGAGTTTCTCCAGGCCCCTCTGGATGGCATCCTGTCCCTCGGGTGTGTCAACTGCACCACTCAACTTGGTGTCATCTGCAAACTTGCTAAGGATGCATTCAATCCCACTGTCTGTGTCATTGATGAAGATTTTAAACAGTACTGGTCCCAATATGGACCCCTGAGGGACACCACTTGTCTCTGATCCCCATCTAGACATTGAGTTGTTGACCACTATCCTCTGGATGCGACCATCCAACAAATTCCTCATCCACCCAACAGTCCACCCATCAAATCCTTATCTCTCCAATTTAGAGAGAAGGATGTTGTGGAAGACCTTGTCAAAGGCCGTACAGAAGTCCAGGTAGACAACACTGGTAGCTCTTCCCTTGTCCACTGATGTGGTCACTCCATCACAGAAGGCCACCAGGTTGGTCAGACAGGACTTGGCCTTGGTGAAGCCACGCTGCCTGTCTTGAATCACATCTCTGTCCTCCATGTGCCTTAGCATAGCTTCTAGGAAGATGTATCATAAACATTTGTAATATAGTATGAAATAAATTGAAATAGTATTTAGGCACTTAATTCTCTTCATCATTATCTCTGTTTACATAACTTCAATATTTTTTAAATACCAGCCAGGAAATCTTTGCTTAACATACACTTTTTATCTTCCACAGTGAAAAGCAATTTCAGATCCTTTCAATGACAGGGTGTTGAGGGGATACGCCTCAACACTGCTATGCATTCATGTTAACAAAATAAAATAACTCCTGGTAATTCTGAAATTCCTTTGGTAGGTAAGGAAAAGCAATTGAAGACTTCTGATGCAACAGTTTCAAGGTCAAATGATGAGTTGCCCACAGGATGTTTTCATGGTGGGAGACAAGCGCTTGGGTGGAAGTAAATATCCATTCTCTTTCTCCAGTTTCATTATTGTCTTAAAAATAATCATACAATGGATGATTTCCCTTTCAAATATTTCATAAAAAGCTGTGAAAAGCATTTTGACATTTAATGGTTTGAGGAATCATTGACCACGAAAGGAAATATGCATTTTTGAGTGAACCCTTTAATTGCTTTCTCAGTTGAGAAAAAAAAAAATCTGTTTCGGCAATAACTCCAGTTTCCACTGTATTATTTTAAATGTGGATGAATCTTAGAAAATAGTACTATTTCATTTCCTGTCATGATCAAGTGATAACTATGTGAAGACCTACAGATATTGAGAGACATCTGGTATTCTACAATGCACTTTTCTTGCTCCTGCATCAGTCATGATGTTGGTTTTAGCAACAAAATGAAAAAATAATTTCAAGAGCTTCATTCTTAGAGATAAAATTATTTTTATAATCTGCATTTACAAGCTGTCCTTCATCTGACAGTCCTTCTGTCTTTACTGATTAATGTGAAATCATATTATCATTTATATCATAAATTCCAAAGCATCTTGTTAGATGCAAGGGGGTATCTTTCCTTATCGATGGGATGTAACCATTACAGTCATTATCACAGTCACAATCCATGCAAGGACGTAATTCAAAGAACTAAGCAGGCAGGAACAATATTTGGGTACAAAGTTAGATGATGATCACTGTGACAGCTCTTTACCTCTGCATGTTGAGTGAACAAGCCCCAAATGTTTTGTCCCACACTGCTACTATTTACTCCCTAATGATATATGTAATGGCTTTTCTTTAGCTAACAAAAGTTGGAGTACTCAGATAATACTAGCTGTAATTCTTTTGGGTAGACTTCAGCTCTCCTGTAAATTCAACCCAATGTATCATTTGTGTTTCACAGGCAGTAGAACATACATCCATATACAGTCAGAAAAATTTAGGATGCACTCTTTGTGCATACCTGTAAATCATGATGTTTGAGATCAGTACATACAACTTTATTTCAAACAGGATTGCTGAGAAGATGAAACAACCTTCACCAAACATAACTCAGAACCCCCTCCAGAGGAATTGTTCGCACTGCTTCCCTCAATCATTCCCAGATCCTCATCTTTTTCTGACCAGGCTCTTCAATCTTCACACAGCAGACTTCCAACAAACTCTTAGTGAGGGCCTCATATTAGGCTTATTTGAGAGTGTCTTCCCCTCAGGTGTCCGCTGTGATGCAGTCCTGGTCGGTACAGTAAGCTCCAAGGGAAAACTTCTGTCTGTGTAGTTCTACCACAGGCTTTCCCTCTGCTATAGCTTTAGTGCTAAAAGTGTTCCTCCTGCCAGTACAGAACAGCTCATAACAGTTCACTATGCTTCTTTTTCAAAGTTGCTAAATTTGCATGAAAATTTCCACAGAGCACTGGTGAGGAGTCTTCCTGGGAACGATCAAGGTCAGGCCAGAAAGAGCTAATACATTATTGGACTTAAAAAACTTTTTCTGTACCTCCAACAAATATAGCAATAAAATATATAATGTTTGTGTGTGACAATTATTTGTAGGATAAAAGAAAACACTTCCGCTTCCGTAAGTCTTTTTGCTGTGAGTACAATTTAATTAATGTTATTCATAAGATGTTTAATAGTCAAACCAGAAACACAAAGCTGTGTTTGTGATTCTTCCCACTGATGTGCACTTCAGTGAAGTCTAAGGACAGCTCAAGGAGAAAAAAGACTTTTTGAGATTTTTCTTCAGTTTTTGTTATGACCCTGGGTTTCTCTACACTGAAAACAAGGCTTAATCAATATATTGTTTATCAGGGCTCTGCAAAAGTTGAGTTGAGTCAACCCACATTTTACTCATGCAGCAGATGGCGTGATGACTCGTAGAAAAAGGGAGAAGCAATCACCTTCAGGGACACTTCAAAAAATAAGATACGCACTTAAACAAGGTGTTATATAGTAATCCAACAAGTCTGCACATGACTGCAATACCTCTAACCAGAAGTCAGGCAGGAGGAAAGCAACAGTCCCGACTGACATTAAGAGAGGGATTCATAAAGTAGCTCTTCCTTGGGGAGGCTGGTCTCTCAGAGTCAGAGCCACATGCCAGTGAGGAGAGATGCTCCATCATGGGACAATTCACAGAGCCAACATTAGGCTCCTGTTTCAGGACATCAGTGTCTCTAAGGTAAATTTTGCCCTTGTCCAACTAGTCCACTTTGTGTGCATGGAGGACATGTTCCAGGAAAAAAAGGGCATGTGGCCGGTCTGAAAAGGGAGCCATAATTTTCTAGAGAACTTGGATTTCTAAGATATTTCTTTGCTATTCATTTTTAGTGTTGAGTTTAAGAGCCCTAATCTGGATTTTACCATATCAAGAAACAGGCATACAGCAGTCAAAATGGATCGCATGATGAAGATGAGGTGATCTCACTGTGTTTTCTGGAAAAGGAGACTCCTCATGAGGTTTTCAAAGACTTTATTATTATTGCCTCTACTTCTTTCATGATTTATCCACTTTCTGAACCTTTTCACGGGAGAATACTGGATCTGCCTTCAGTTACTAAGCAGCAGAGGCTCAGTGACTCAAGTGACTGCTCAGGCGTAGAGGTGGCCCCACTCCAGCCAAACAGCTTAAAACACAGACTCAGGGCTTTATTTGGTAGAAAAACTTTTTATATATGTTTTATGGTTTTAGCTAAGCCTCTGAAATGCAGAACATTGCAATGAGGTCCTACAAGAGCACAAAAGTTAAGAAAACACCAATAATAATTAGTTTTCATTGGGAATTGCAAACAGCGGTGATCTTTCTGCATTGAGTGCTGTCTTCATGCCCAGATCTAAGAGGATGAACAGAGCAAATTCGAGTGCCTAAGTCTGCACAAAATCCCATCAGGGTTTGGCGCAGCCCCGCACAGCTGCCAGCTGGAGATGCCCCCAGGGCTGGGAGAAGGGAGGCAGACATTGAGATGGGACCCTGGGAAGGGGCTGCGGGACACAGCACCCGCAGGAACACATGGAAGCTTTTGGGAGCCCACAATGAGCCAAAGTCACCCCAACATTTATAAATACCTTTAACATATCTGTAAACCTAGCTGGGAAAAAAGATTTAAACATTTTTCATTCTAGTGAAGGGCAGAAAGGTTGGTAATGTAGAAAGCTTGTAAAAATCTCAGAATCATGATAAATTGGTATTAATTATCATAATGAGCTAAGAAATATACAAAAGCATCCAGATGTTGAGTGAATATCACTCTCTGTCACAATTTATTACACTTGTTTAAAAATTTGAAGCCGAAATGAAATTACATGAATCAAATAGGAAAAAGCCTCATCTCTTAAGCAGTACACATATCACAGTAAAAATGTGGGTTTAACTTGGGGAGACTGGAAACTATCTGAAAAATAAAATCATGTAAATTTTACAGGAAGGTCCATGTAAACTACTGCACAGATTTTCTCCTATTTAATGATTGCTGAGATGAACTCAAAGAGGCAAAAATCCACACGACTAGTAAATCTGCTACGTGCTTTAAAATGGGGTCTGCCTTTTTCACGGGCAGAGATGTCATGGCAGAGATTTCACAATTGATTTTTCACAAGCTGGTTGACCACACAATGCCTTCTTGTGGCTCTTTTAGGGAAAGCATGGAGGTATATCTGTGCTACCCCAACATCCCGCTCCGATTGCAAGGATGGGTCTTTCTCAGTGGGGAACAACCCATGCACCAGCACACTAAGCTGCAAGCCAGACACCTCTACACAACTGCTACAGCTAGGGGAGAGTGAGAAAGAAAAACCACTAAAGGTATTTTTTTCTCCTTTAACAAAATCAACCTGATTTTTTTTTTACATATTTAAGCGATTTTTTTTTTACATACACACTCACAAGCCAGCTGCTACGAGACATGCCATGTGCAGAAGGAACATGCTTCACACCGGCATCGAGCAGCTGTGGTTCTGCTGGTTGCGAAGGGAGAAATGCAGAACTGGGTCATTTTTACTGAAGTGCAACCCTGCAAATTTCTCATTTCAAATAGACAGTGGCCAAACTGTGGCCCTCAATTATGTGGATGTGCCGAAGCCCACACAAGGTGAAAGGCAAATAATCCTTCCATGTTGATTGTCAGTTTTTAGATCTCAAAACCCACCAACATACTCTAATTAAAAAAACTATTCCTGGGCCACACAGAAAGAGCAATATTTCTGGTGAAACTGTAAAGATCCCAAACACAGATGGCCTGAACTGCCTCTTATATGCAGTGGCAGACACTGAACGCAAGTCCATTGCAGTCTCTTTTTGTGCCCCTTCATTCTCTTTACATGTCATGGAGTTTCTAAACTGGGAAGAGGTCACTGCCTCCAGCAATGGTCCTGCCCTTGGAGCACAGTGATAGCATGGATTGTCCCAAAAATGTTTTGGAAACCGGAACGATCAGAGGTATTCAACCAGTCCCTAAATTAAACAAAAAAAAAGATGAAGAAGGGAGGATGATTGCCAATCTAACCAATAACGTGAATATTCATGGTGTCATCACCCCATCTCTTATCCTGGGAGAGTCTGCACGAGAGTCCTTTACCACCCTGTCCAAGGACACTTCTTACAGGACAGTTACATTTCGTGGAAAACTGTTCAACTACCATGCAAACACGAGGGCAGCAGAGTTTTCTTTTAGGAGTAAATGGCCAGCACTACGCAGAAGCATTGAGGCCACTGAGCAATACCTGCCTTGAATTACGATGCCATGTTGTCTCCTGCACCAGTCGCAACCAGAGAGTGAGCGGGGCTGAGAGTTGGGAGGGAGAGGCTCAAAGACTTGCAGAGCACTTCACAGAATCACAGAATCATCAAGGTTGGAAAAGACCTTCAAGATCATCAAGTCCAACCATTAACCCAACACCACCATGCCACTAAACCATGTCCTGAAGTGCCATGTCCACACGTTTTTTGAACACTTCCAGTGATGGTGACTCCACCACCTCCCTGGGCAGCCTGTTCCAATACTTGGCCACTCTCTCAGTAAATAAATTTTTCCTAATATCCAATCTAAACTTCCCTTGGCACTACTTGAGGCCATTTCCTCTCATGCTATCACTAGTTACTTGGGAGAAGAGACCAACACCCACCTCACCACAACCCCCTTTCAGGTAGTTGTAGAGAGCGATAAGGTCTCCCCTCAGCCTCCTCTTCTGCAGACTGAATTTGCAACAACCTAAACACCCTTCAGTGATAACTACCAGGAACATGTTTATCTCCAGCTGCCTTGAAGAAAGAATGGGAAGGCTTCGACATGCTGCTCGAGACTACCTGGCAGGGAGGATAAGCAGGGGGAGGAAGGATAGAGCCCTTCCTGGCTGTGCAGCATGTGAATTTTGGTGAGAGTAGTGCGCACCAGTCAGCCATGGGGGCAGCTGTGCATGACGGACCTGGGGAACCCGTTGCACTTGCGCTGCCTGATTTCAAGAACTTCTACCACTGTCAACCTCCAGTGCAGCTTAGTGCACAGTCTGTTTGAAAGTCCAAGCCCACAGGCCATGGCTGGCTCCTTGTCTATGCATGGCTCGTGTCAGGTATGTTAGAGGCAGTCTCTCAGCTGGCAAAACAAAGCTTGCCCGCAACTAAGAGTCTGACCATATTGTCCTTAAAGCACCACTAAGGAGTGAATTTTCCTTAGAGGAAATACAGAGTCTGAAACATTCTCAGTTGTGCAAGCAGAGCAAAGAGCACTGAAAGGGAGATGAAGGTTCTGGCTGAACCTGCAGCTGACCAAGGCCACAGGAGAAATCTTTTCTTTTTGAAGTGACTGGGATCTTGAGCGTCACTGTCACAGGCCAATAGCTGGGTGCAAGGAGATTGACTTTGACCGGGAGACATATACCCTCTCGTGTGGCTCTAATCCTGGTACTGGTGATCCTTTTGCTGTTGAGTTTAAGTGGGGAAAGTTTGGAGGCCAAAAGCAACTTTGGCATATGTCACCCAGAAGCCCAGGTTGGCTGTTCACACTGTCCATTGCACAGCCCTGTCCATTCATATCACCTCCCTTGTGGCAGCCAGATTCATTTTAGCCACTGTACCCAAGTCTTTCAGACTTCACCAAAACTGGTAGATTAGGGAGCATATCCCTTAAAGCTCTCAAGATTTGGTGTGTACCCTATTCAGTCCTGCCCTCCAAACCCTTGTCTTTCTATTATCTCAAGGACTCCTCACCTTTCTAAGCCACCCTCCTGTGCTTCAAAGAGGCCTCCATAAGAATGCCTGTTGGAGCATTCCTCCAAGAGGCATTTGAAGATGCCTCCTTGAGCATCTCTTCTGTCTTCTCCTTTACAATCAGATTAGGTAGTCATTGGCAGTGGTTAATGTAAGTGGTGTCTTTGCAGAGCAAAGTTACTTCACTTCCACAGCACCACTCCTTAGTGTGGATGGATCATCTCCAGAGACTCTTCATGTTTTTAGGAAACCTGTAACCAGGAACAACAACTCCACTTTTCCTCTCATACTCTCTGTTACGCAGGACTGTCTAACCTGCCTGGTCCATAAAATTATCAATCTCACTGCATGCTGCCTGTTTGATGCAAGTCTGGTGAAGCATCGCCAAATTGGTCAGGGAACTGGAGTTCAGGACATACAAAGAAAGGCTGAGAGTTGGCTTTGTTCAGCCTTAAGAGGCTCAACAGAGAAAGCAGAGCCTGACCCCTCTCAGAGGCAGATGATGATGGGACAAGAAGCAACGGGCCCAAGGAAAATCCCAATTAGATATTTAAAAAAATCTTCCTCAGATATATTGAAAACTAGGCCCTGGGGAACCTGATCTAGCTGGACCCGCTTTGAGTGGAGGTTGAACTAGATGACCCCCTTCTGATTTAAACTATTCTGTGATGCTATGATTTAATTTACCACTTCAAAAACTGTACATTGCCAGAATCCAATGGGAAGTACCTAATTAAGAACAGCAGCAGAACAGGCAATGGGAGATGTAGATGTATTGTAATTGCATTTGCGCTGCTGTCAGCACTGGAGCATATTCTATAGTAAATATGATAAAATAGCAAAATAAAGTCCAATTTAAGAGCTTGTGAGGAATCATGAGCCGTATGAGTGGATCTTACTCATCACTGTGCTTCTTGCTGTTTCACACAGCGGGGAGAGGATAAGCCCTTAGTCGAGCCCAAAGAAAAGGCATCCCTGTCCTGTGACAGTTGTGTCCCTGTTCAGACATTTTCTGCCTGTATTACATTTTGCATTCTCTAGGGCTGTACTTAAGGTTCACCACAACATTGCTGGTGCTTTTTAGAGTTTCAGGTTATTAAGACAGCAACAGTTTTTGTAATTCATACGTCGCCATGCACTGCTTGCTTGTACTTTGATTACTTTTCTATGGCTCATAATAAATTTAGAAACTGCGTTGATAAGTTTTTATGGTTAAAAAAGCCTTCAGGAGTTATGCTGATATTAAAAAGGACTTCATAAGATTGATATTGATATAAAAAGACTTTATGAAAAACCTCTCAAAGATTTTACTGAAAAAATCCACCATGGTGATATTTTAATAAACACAGCATTAAAAAGGCTCTGAACGTAACAAACTGGCACCGATTTTCTGCATTAATAACCTCAGTTACCTACATGCAGGATGTTCTTTTTTGAGAAAGCCATGCAGGGCTCAGTACACGTGGAAGGTATTTTTTAATCTGGCACAAGGAAGACCTTGGCAGGTGGAACAGGCTGGGATCCGGGTGAGAAGCAGGCGGTGGTAGAGCAGGTGTTGTCAGCCTAGTGGGAACAAGGGCATGAAAAAGGCACTTGTACTTTGCTGGGAAGGAGAGAGGACCTCCAGGGAGGCATCCGCTCGTACCTGCTTGCGGTGACATCTGACCCTGGCTCTTTGGATGCAGTAATTATCATTCGCAACAGGCACAAAAATAAGCACAGCCACTTTTTCCTACAGAGTGCTGCCGGCAGCAGCAGGCTTGCGGAGACCATGGCACAAGTCCTGGCTGCTCTGGTTCAGCTGCCTGGGCTCCAGCCCTGCCTCTGCGGGCAAAGCACCGTGGCTGCTGCACACAGACCCTCGGGAAGAGCTGTAAATCCAGTTATTGTTGGCGACCCTTGGACAACCACCTGCCTCTATGACAAAATAAGGATCTAGGCTGGCCACCACTGCCTATTTATGTTCTTCATCGCACGGGGTGGCGGCAGGAACACAGCCACAGCTGTACCTCTTATCTTTAACCCATCTGTAGGCCACATCTTTGATTTTTCTGTGCATGGTGCCCTCCTTATATCCTTTCTGAATAACAGCCTCTCCTGCAAGCTACTTATTTTACTGTGTTTGATTTTTAGGAGAAAAAGGGAAAATGGCACTGAGCAGAGAACTACAGAACTGTCTACTGGCTTTGCAGAGAGAGAGGGAACTTAAGGAGAAGACACCTTAATATTGTAGTGAACATTTTTGAAAGGAAGACAACAATGAACATTAGCAGCAGAAATAAATTCCACTTATTTCCTCATAATTTCATTAAGAACTGGTACTCAGACAGTATAAATACCTTGGGTAAGTCCCCATAACATTTCCCTTAATTTGTTTGTATTACATGTTTTATTGCTCCAGATTTCTCATATACGAACAGAGTGCTCAGAAAGCAATAGCACTCAAAATAATGATTTAGCAGCATACTAATTTGTATACGTGCAAATATAATCATTCCATCAGCTTCAAATTATCAAAAAGAGGTTAGTTAAGAGCTTAGTGACTTTGTTAATCGCTAACGCAACAGGAGCAAGAAACGCAGAAAAATTTCTTACGTCTGACTTTGTCCCAAACATCCCATCAAACAAAGTTATTTTCTTAATGATTAAAAAGCTAAATTAATGATCCGTGTTATTGAGGCAATATAAGCGTCTCAACGGAGACTATGAATAGCTTCCCTGAGTCACCCGGCCC
>NW_010522825.1:0-1313 GCF_000687285.1 Phaethon lepturus
GGGTGTGCAAGTGTGTGTGCATGGGGAGCACACGTGTGCACCTGGAGCACATGTGTGTGCAAGCATGCGTGCATGGGGAGCATGTGTGTGCAAGTGTGTGCGCACGAGGAGCACGTGTGTGCAAGTGTATGCGCACGAGGAGCACGTGTGTGCACCTGGAGCACATGGGTGTGCAAGTGTGTGTGCATGGGGAGCACGAGTGTGCACCTGGAACACATATGTGCAAGCATGTGTGCACACTGGGAACATGTGAGCATGGGGAGCATGTGTGTGCAAGTATGTGCACTGGGAGCACGCGTGTGCACCTGGAGCACGTGTGTGCAAGTGTGTGTGCATGGGGAGCATGTGTGCATCTGGAGCACATGTGTGCAAGGGTGTGTGCACACTGGGAACACGTGAGCATGGGGAGCATGTGTGTGCAAGCGTGTGTGCACAGGGAGCATGTGTGTGCAAGCGTGCGTGCACGGGGAGCACGCGTGTGCACCTGGAGCATGTGTGTGCAAGCGTGTGTGCACAGGGAGCATGTGTGTGCAAGCGTGCGTGCACGGGGACGCGTGTGCACCTGGAGCACGTGTGTGCAAGTGTGTGTGCATGGGGAGCATGTGTGCATCTGGAGCACATGTGTGCAAGGGTGTGTGCACACTGGGAACACGTGAGCATGGGGAGCATGTGTGTGCAAGCGTGTGTGCACAGGGAGCATGTGTGTGCAAGCGTGCGTGCATGGGGAGCACGCGTGTGCACCTGGAGCATGTGTGTGCAAGCGTGTGTGCACGCTGGAAACATGTGGGCATGGAAAGCAGGTGTGTGTAAGTGTGTGTGTGCACAGGGAACACGCATGGGCACGGGGAGCCTGTGTGTGCAAACGTGTGTGCATGGCGAGCACGTGTGTGCACCTGAAGCATGTGTGTGCAAGCATGTGTGCATGGTGAGCACGCGTGTGCACCTGAGCATGTGCGTGCACGCATGTGCAGAGGGAGCACATGTGTGCAAGCGTGTGTGCACGGGGAGCAGGTGTAGGTATGCACGGGGAACATGTGTGTGCAAGCATGCATGCCCGGGAGCATGCATGTGGGAGCGTGCGTGTGCGCATGGGCAGCCGGCGTGTGCGAGCGTGTGCGTGCAAGGCAGCACGTGTGCGCTAGCATGTGCGTGCAAGGGTGCACGCATGCGTGCGTGCACACACACGTGGAACACGTGTACAAGCACGTGCGTGCACAGGGAGCACGCCTAACACATACGTGCAAGCGTGTGTGCATGCGCGCGACGCCGCACGCGTACGGGAGCGTGCGCGGGGAGCGGGCACGCCAGCGCAC